>NC_134705.1:126721238-126908738 GCF_043290135.1 Rhipicephalus microplus
GAAAACAGTAAGCTACTAGAAGAAAACATTGAATTCCATAGGTACTATTAGAAAAAATTGTGTATAGATAGACTAGACGCAAAACACCATTTATGAACGTTTCTTGTTGTGAAAAGAAGAAAGCTGATTAAGCAGAATCAAGAGATGACGTAAGAAAAGGAGTCTTTACATAGTTAGTTGAATAACGTACACAAAGGAGCAAGATATGCATTGGCTAGTTCGGTAAACGGGCGCCTAACAAACTAATTTATCAAAATCTACTCAATCAACAAGCTCCGACATGCATAGCAACAGCGAATTGAGTGGCACAGAGCAATGTCTTCCTTCGCAACTGCCCACCTTTCAAAGAAGGCAAATGTATTGGACCATCGATCGCGCATCTATCACTGCTTTCTGTTCATAGCTTGGAATGCGCTACCCACTAAAAAAAGGGACATTGACAAATATGGGTACATTTTGCAATCGTGTACCGGGAACGCACATACAGAGCACAGTACAAAGTTCGCACTGTACCTTGGCGTGGATAGTCATGAACAGCAACTCGACAAAAGCAGGGGCGGGGCATTGACAGAATACGCCGCGAAAAGCTCTCGGGAATATGTATCGCACTCCAGAGACTCTGTTCAGCGTGTATTGAGGTCAAAGGGAGGATTGGCAGACGCAATAAACGTGGCGAAAAAGGACTGGTACTTGTCCTCTCTTTATGTTGTGTTTAGATTGACCGAACTTGTTTATTGGAGCTGAACTTTCAATCATTTTGCAGTTTGTTGCTGTCCTTGAAGAAAAATAATTTTCTTCGAAGTGATTCCCCAGATGAAGGCGCCGTACTACAAGACTGTATTTCACGCACTGAACAAAAGATCGCAGTGGCTTGAGCTTGGCACACGCACAATGTCACCAATGCTTCGCACTATGCCGGATTAGTTCTGTGCACTTCGCTGGAGTGTATAATCTGGATTTGAAGAGTGAACGTGAGTTTTTTATTGCGTAAGAATTGGGCATGTTAAAGCCAGAAAGGGAAAGACTGCGTGAACAGAAAGGAAACATTATTGACTACCGAATGGGACCTAACACTTAGCCTTTGGTGCGTTTTGATTTCGAAAAGTTAACGAAAAACAAGATACGATTGTTTTTATTTACACTTATTACATTCCATAGTGAGATAACACAGGCTAACTACGATATGCTCGGTGTAAACATTCGCAGACACATTTATTGGGACTAATTGCAACGCTGAAGTGCTCCCAGCGAATGTTTCAGAACAGACCTGTTTCGGGACACGTTGGGCCTTGTTGCTTCTTTCAAATCTCAGCTCTACTTCTTTGTGTCGTGTTCGGGTGTCTGTGCGCGTATACAATGGGCACCATTTTTATCAACTGACTGGGTAATGGGGCGTTTTCAACGTACCAAGACTCATGGCGAGACGTCCTTTTAGCATTTATTCCGGCCAATGTCTCAAAAAGAGGATAGAAATTACATATATTGCTATGCTTTCTACAGTGCCCGGCGACATAGCCATGCTGCGATTACATTCTGCGCACGTCGTTCCTATGTAGGGCCCTGAATTGAATAAAAAAATAGCGAGACTAGGAAGTATGAAACTAGGAGGTATAATAGGAGGTACGAAAAAGACTTCAGTGACCCACACACTCACAAACCCACACTACTTCCTTGCACACGACATTTCAAGAGAAAAAAAACTATCTCTTCTGGGTAAAAAAATTTCGGCAGATTCCATGTACCTGGGAATCGACGTTATGCGAAGCATATGGTGGGTAGGTGACCGTGTTGCAATTTTTTATTGCGTTACACGTCATAAAATGACGCTAATACGTGCACAAATGTTGAAGGCACATACATATGTTGAAGAGTTGCAGATGTTTCCATAATCAGTTGTTGGCACTTGCGCAATGTGGTCCACTGGAACATGCGTACTAGCAACACCAGAAGCTGATATGAAGCGCTGAAACCAACTTGAGCGCATGGCAACTAACCACAATTGACGTTAACCCGACGTCACGGTAGTATCAAAAGAGCACATATGTAATGTTCGAAAATTGGGTAGGCAGCACTGCAGCCACTATTGATGTTTCATGAAGATTAGCGTCTATTTGAAAAGAAGTTCCAAGACATGGCATAGCTCTGTGGTAAGATGCTTCACTGCCACGCAGAATGCTTGGGTTCGATTCAAGCTGGGACCCTGGAATTTTTTCTGAATTATTCGGGTCGACGCTAGTGATGTCGGGTATTTCTTAACGCTCGTGTGTTACGATTGCCCTTGTATGTTCTCGTCGTTTCTGGGTGTACATACTAAGTGTCTCACTTGTGCCACATACCCGCATAGCAGCGGCACATACCCGCCAATTTGTATGTGCCACTGTCACAAACGACTCCAATTTTCGGAGCATCCGCGGGCCCCATCTTCCAAGGAAGGGCGTTTTTGTGTTGGGAGACGACATCCGGCGACTATAACGACCCAGCGTGGCGCCGGTTCGTCTTCCCTGCCCCTGACCGGAAGGAGAACCGGCGGTATCAACAAGGAGAATTACTCCCAGATGAGACGGGAACACGTGTACGCCCCTGAAGAGGTTTGGACTGCATCGGAAAAGGCAGTTGACGTACAGACAGCAACAAGTGCGGTCGTCGGTGTCGCGAGTCTCGCGTGGGCGACGAGCATGAAGTGACCCGTGCAACGTATTGAGACGGCTGCAATTCCGGGCACCCTCGTCGTCTACCAAGCCGGCGAGATCTCCAGCGGCACCCGTCAACTCCCCTACGTGTACCAAGAGCTGGCCTGGTCCGTATGGAACTTTTTATTGTGACTTTTTTTTTAACTGTTAAATTATTTTAACCAGCCTTTTTTTTAAATATGTGTAGTTTTGTGCGCTGCGACGCACTTTGAAATTTAAAAAGCGCGACCAATGATCATTCTGTAATTAATTTCTTGTATCTCTCTCCTTTGATTTCCATCTTGTTGTTATTTTATTATTGTTCCGCATATTTGTCTTTAGCCTGTATCTTTTGTAGTGTTTTAAGCCCATTCTGTTACGTAGCTGTTGTTTCTATCGCGTATCAGTTTTCCTCCTTTGTTATTTTTGTAATCTCCTGCCTTTGCCCCTGTTTTAATTAAATGTTCGTTTTGTATAAAAACTCCATGTCTGCTCTATGAGTGCGTTGGTCAGGCCCACACATCACCACACGTGCACCCCCGCACGGGTCGACCGACCCGCAAATAAATTCGAAATGTGCCACTTCGAGGCCTTTCAGGCGTCGCAGGCCGAAGCGTAAAGTGGAAGCCTGCGAGTCTGCCGCACGTCGATGTTGGATTGGCGGGGCCTCACCCGAAGTGCGTGACATTATCTGGCGTCCGCGACAGGACTGGCCGACCACGTGGTGGTGTCTGGGAGACTGACGTAACTCTGAGCGTGCAGCATGTAGACGTCCTTTTATTGTTTTGTTGGTGGCCAACTGTTGGTAACAATGGACGGCACGCAGTTTGACAGGCTTATTGAACAGGGCAAAGCCTTTGGCTTTGTAGGCAAGGAGTTATATAATTTCGTTGAAAAAGAACGAAATAGGCTTAAAGAGGAGCGCGATGCCGAACGCATTAGGTACAGGCAACATCTGGAATATTCGATGGAACAGGAGCGAGAAAATTCAAGACTTAGAATTCAGAGAGAAAAAGAGCGCTTGGGACTGTGTGCCACACAGTCGGGTCCCAGCTTAGCCGCTGGAACGCCCAGTAGCGTGACCTACCGTGGCCCGAACAAGCAGGCTTACCAGGATCATGTTCAGCTACTGCGCCAGAAAATGGAAAGTAGACGGCGCATGTTTGAGACCTGGGATGCAAGGCACGAAAAGGGCAAAGAGCCCGTAGGTGCCAAACCGCTGAGAGCCGGCCAAAATAGCAGTACTGATGAGGCGAACATCGGTTTCACGAGTGAATCTAAGGAGTTAGCTGCTGAAAGTCCCATTGTGGCCACAAAGGCCACTGAAGGCCACAGTGATGGCGACGAGGCGCTGTGCCTGGAGAGTCTTGTTAATGCAGAAATGCCATCTGTAATGAACTTGGCACAGCCGCTCTGTTTGTGCGTCGCCATAGCAGCTAATTGTGAAGTTCGCAGTACCTCCGGCCCGGTAGGTGAGGACCCCTGTACAGAGAGCGGGGCACAGTCGGGTGCTGACGCGCACTGCGAGCTGGGCAATGTTGGGGCAAGTAGTTCTTCCAGGTGCGAGCGGCGCAGCCCCGAGGAAGATGCTTGCATTGCTCAGCCGTCAGTCAAGCTTCCCGCAAGTCAGGGTGTCCACAAGTTAACGGAAAATCCCGACTGTATAGGCATCATAGCCGAAGAGACAAGCGAAAGAAGTTCTGCTCTGCAAATGTTGCAAGCGGACTTTTCAAAAGTGAGCACTGGGCAACGTGCAAAAAGAAAAAGACGCCGCACAAACAGAAGGAAAATGAAGGCTGCAAAGCAACCGGGAAAATCGCGAATTGCCAAACGGCAATCAACGCAACGAAAGCTTCGTTTGCGTTTTGTGGCATTCGCCAGTAGAGTGGGTCCCTATGCTTCAAACCGCCCGACAGATAGAGGGGTGAGGCAGGCATTTGTTCGTGGAGCTCGGAAGAGCCGACCTCCTTCGCTCCATTGTCCTGCTCGAAGCGCGGGGTGCATGGCGAACCAGTGCCTTTCGGCCAAGCGACACGACGTGGCTCGGGGACCCGTTTTCGTAGAACGAGGTGTCGATGAAGGCCTGCCTCCGGGGTGCAGACTAACGGGAAACAGGCGTCCGTGTAGCGGCCATACGCTCTTTTGTCTGCCCGGGTTGTTTCGAACGGCTCCCCCAAGAGTGCGACCACCTCGAGCACGGATTAAGGTTACGTACATAGGAACTCAAAGGTAACCCTAAAGGCAAATGACTTGTTTTTTGAAACAATGTTCAGTTATGTTTTTCGATTTTCGAGCATTCCATAAATGAGAGGGACCAATAGCTTAGTTAATTCATTGTTTGCTTGTGTCGTCCGTGTGTTTGTAGACGATGTTTTTATGTTTGAACTTACTACACGTTTAGTTAGGGAAGCTCTGTTTGAGGGACATGGTTATTTTAATTAGTTGAATTTTTAAGGAGACCGGTTGGTCATATAATCAAAGTCTATCACGGTACGCATGTGTGATAAACATGGCGCTATGTTATTCAAGACGTTTCTTTCTATTATTATTTTGGAAGGAAGCGCTTTAGTGTGGAGCATGTTCAAGAACTGTGCACAAATGATCATGCCGAATACTTTTTCATTCATCCTTGTCGGAAGCTGCGTGTAAGTAAGTGATTTTTCAATACCGCTTAAAGCGTGTATTTTTTTTATATGTGGCATCAAGGAATGCTTACCTGTCTTACTCCTGAAGTGTGCAGTATTTTTGTCATTGTCTTTTCATGTGTGGTGCCATGACGTTATGCGCGAGTTCTGACTTTCATCGTATAGTGACCGTGAAAGTGTGGTGTGTCAGGTGTTCTCTGCGGTGTCGTCCACGTCAGCGAAATGGTGCGCGCGAAAAAGAAAACACATTGGTGGACAATCGGAACACGGCAGGCTCTCGAACATTGAGCGTTTGTGATTTTCTTGAACATTACGAAGTAATATTCTTAAGAAGGGGGCTATGTCACAAACGACTCCAATTTTCGGAGCATCCGCGGGCGCCATCTTCCAAGGAAGGGCGTTTTTGTGTTGGGAGACGACATCCGGCGACTATAACGACCCAGCGTGGCGCCGGCTCGTCTTCCCTGCCCCTGACCGGAAGGAGAACCGGCGGTCTCAACAAGGAGAATTACTCCCAGATGAGACGGGAACACGTGTACGCCCCTGAAGAGGTTTGGACTGCATCGGAAAAGGCAGTTGACGTACAGCCAGCAACAAGTGCGGGCGTCGGTGTCGCGAGTCTCGCGTAGGCGGCGAGCACGGAGTGACCCGCGCAACGTATTGAGACAGCTGCAATTCCGGGCACCCTCGTCGTCTACCAAGCCGGCGAGACCTTCAGCGGCACCCGTCAACTCCCCTACGCGCACCAAGAGCTGGCCTGGTCCGTATGGAACTTTTTATTGTGACTTTTTTTTTAACTGTTAAATTATTTTAACCAGCCTTTCTTTTTAAATATGTGTAGTTTTGTGCGCTGCGACGCACTTTGAAATTTAAAAAGCGCGACCAATGATCATTCTGTAATTAATTTCTTGTATCTCTCTCCTTTGATTTCCATCTTGTTGTTATTTTAATAATGTTCCGCATATTTGTCTTTAGCCTGTATCTTTTGTAGTGTTTTAAGCCCATTCTGTTACGTAGCTGTTGTTTCTATCGCGTATCAGTTTTCCTCCTTTGTTATTTTTGTAATCTCCTGCCTTTGCCCCTGTTTTAATTAAATGTTCGTTTTGTATAAAAACTCCATGTCTGCTCTATGAGTGCGTTGGTCAGGCCCACACATCACCACACGTGCACCCCCGCACGGGTCGACCGACCCGCAAATAAATTCGAAATGTGCCACTTCGAGGCCTTTCAGGCGTCGCAGGCCGAAGCGTAAAGTGGAAGCCTGCGAGTCTGCCGCACGTCGATGTTGTATTGGCGGGGCCTCACCCGAAGTGCGTGACAGCCACTGTCTGTCGGGAAGTGTTTGACGACGTATGTGACGGGATTGTGGCATTATTCATGCCTTGACTAGCGCGTCTTGTTCGCCTAATCATCTTACCCTCCCATGTTAATTTTGGTACACGCCAAGTTCAGGGGGTTCCCACAAAAGCACCCAAACGTAAGAGGCTATATATATATATATATATATATATATATATATATATATATATATATATATATATATATATATATATATATATATATATATATATATATAGATAGATAGATAGATAGATAGATAGATAGATAGATAGATAGATAGATAGATAGATAGATAGATAGATATATACGCTCAAAGTCGCTGAAGTTCACTAAGAAATGCTTCGCACTTAAAAAGGTGGAGCAATATGTTGTCAAGGAGTAACTGTATTCATAAGCTGTATCACAGCTGATGCCGAAAGGACATTTTTCACGGTAGGTACAACGTCCCTACGTTCGCAAGCCAAAACCAAAAACCAAATCTGTTGGCTGCATGCTGAACTGGGCAGCGTGGAAGCTTGTGCGCTGCTTCGCACCCATGGCCTCTGAGATGGCGCACCGACAGGTTTCGGAGGCCACGAGCCACCAAAAAACATTTCGCGGTGGCGCCGGTGGTGTTTCCAGCGCGTGCGCACAGGTACCAGTAAAAAAATAAAGTCAATTGATGTCTATGGAAACTGGATTTGACACTTGGTCATTGGTGCGTTTCTTTTTACTATTTTTAAATATTGACAAAAATGTCCATTTTCTCGAGAATCATGCATGTTGATGAAAATATGTGAAGAAAGAACGCATGTGTAGAAGTTCCTTTGTTTTGACTTTTCTTGCTAACCTACATACTACGAACCGCTTGCTATACACTTTATAGCTTGCAGAACGATTCCTCGCTCAAGCGAACTTGCACCATAGCCAGCACACGCACCTAATTTTCAATCTGTCAAAAGCAGAAAAAGTTAATGTGGGTCACTTAAATAGGTTGCTTGCACGAGGCATGCTCTTATCGTACTTGATAAGTTGTTGCTATCATTGACATCGTTTAGTTCTCAATGAACACGCAGGTCGAGCTAGTTCATTTGAATCCATGTTCGTGGGAAGCGCAAAAACCATGCACGATCACCTCGCTGTTAACTGAAACGATTGTGATTGAGTGCCGTACTTTCGTAACGCTTGCGTTTTATATTGCGACCAAGATTTGCTAACAAGATCGCTAACTGCAACTTCTGAAATGAAACGTGGTGATTTTGATTGTTTCAGTGCACCGTTTATCCCCCTCACGCAAAAAGAAACTTCACTTTTTGGATGGTGTATTATAATGTAAAAAAAAATGAGTAATGACTGGCGTGAAACGTCGGTTTTTTGTATTTTTTTGTTTTTGTTCTTTCACCAATATATGCATTCACCTTTCCAAGCAAACGCTTAGTTGAAGTTGAGCCCTTCTCTTGTTCCTTCATTCTTGCTGTCCCTGTGTAGCTTAAGTTCGCGCTAAACACGAATACAGTTTATTTGTCATATTTACATGACGAAAATTGCTCTAAAACAACAGAGCAATGGTTCTGAGTAAAAAAAAAAAAAACTTAAGCCCCGCCGTGGTGGTTTAGTGACTATGGTGCTCGGCTGTTGACCCGCAGGCCGCGGGATCGAATCCCGCTATGGCGGCTGCATTTCTGATGTAGGCGATAATGTTGTAAGCCCGTGTGCTCAGATTTAAGTGCACGTTAAAGAACCCCAAAAAAATCAAAACTTCCGGAGCCTTCCACTACGGCGTCTCTCATAAATGGTGGTTTTGGGACGTTAAACCCCATATATTGATCAAATCGACCATAAAAATCATGCGCTAAATCACGGCTACCACCTCATGTTTTTTTTTAATTTGGAATAAACCTCAAAGCCACGGCCACTCTACATGTGGTTTATGCCTAATTTCAATAATATGTCACAATTCACTACGCCTCTGACTTATATAAAAACTGTGATGTTAATCAGATGGCATCTTGTCGAATGGGAAGACAACGCGGAATTGTTTGTGAGGAGATCAACAATTCATTGGCTTAGTGTTAGGAACTAAACTAATGCACTTTGATTTATCATAATGCGACCCCGCAGGGGCGCCTGCGCAAGCAGGCGTTTGGTGTGTAGCGACACCACGGACCCGAGCTAACGGGGGGGTTTCGACTCCCTCCCACGCCTAGCCGTGCGTGGCTTTGCCGTGTCCGGGGAAAAGGGGATCCTGGGGGTTGAGCTAATGCTGGGTGATTGGACCTTTAAGGCCCCCCAGTGGCGGCAACACACCCCTTTGGCCCCGGCTTCACGTAGACGGCACCCCTGGGCTGACCCACCCAGGGGAAATCGGCAGTCGCCTTTTCCTAACTGTCTCTTCCTACATCTTCGTCTTTATCTCTCACTTTTTATCTTTCCTGTCGTCTCCTCTTTTCGTTTACTTCAGAATTTCTTGGCGGCGAGGGTTAACCCTGTGTAGTTACCCAACCTTGGGTAGTTATATTCGGTTATAGCGGTGATGCATGGCTGGCGTCTCCAAGTGTTCACTAGTCAACCTTGTAGCGTCCCCTTGTTGGGCTCGGTGGTGGGTGGCCACCATCGCCGCCGAACTTTATTGTATTTTATGGCAAAATCTTTTCCCCCCCTTCCTGATCGCTCCCTGAAAAGGTGGCGCACCGAAGATACTTTCCTGCCTAACACACCAAAGCCGACATTCCCAAAGTACCATGTAATCCACAGTCAAAACGAAAAGAAGACAGTCCGAGCCATTTCACCTTTCCTCGTTTCCAAAACTCTCACAGTAGCAATAGGCCCAGGTTACAAAGTAACAAAGATGGGAAGTGGCGATCTTCTTCTGGAGGTTCGTGACAAAGCTCAGTATGAAAAGCTGTCTAAGCTTGTAGCCTTTGGGGAAACCCCTGTTTCGGTGGGCCCACAGAGGTCCATGAACACTGTCCGTGGCGTAATTTCTGATGATGATCTTACTGAGCTTTCTGAAAGTGAGCTGCTCGAAGGTTGGCAGGACCAGAACGTGGTCAAAGTCCAACGAATAACAATAAGACGCAACAACAAACTGACCCCTACAAAACACGTAATAATTACCTTCGGAACAAGTGACCTACCAGAATCAATCGAAACCGGCTATTGTAAGCTTCGTGTAAGACCATACATTCCCAACCCTCGTCGATGTTTCAAGTGCCAACGTTTCGGTCATGGATCGCAGAGCTGCAGAGGGCGTGCCACTTGCGCAAAGTGCGCATCCATTCAAGACATATCAGACAACTGCACCTCAGAAACAACTCGTTGTTCGAACTGTGAAGGAGATCATGCTGCCTACTCACGATCGTGCCCCGCATGGAAAAAAGAGAAACAAATAGTAGAACTTGAAGTTAAATTCAATCTCACATTCCAAGAAGCGCGCCAACGTTTCGCAATACACAACCCATTTTATCCCTCCTTTGCAGATGTGACGCGCCGGGGCGCCGCGCCACATGCTTCGGCACCCGCGAATGTCGCACAGTGTGTGGCCGCGGTCGTGCCGTCAGCCTCCCGGCTGGAGCAGCCTGTACTGCTCCACCACCTGACAAAGAGGGCCGGCAGACCCCGGTGTCTGCTGAACCTCAGACCACTGCAGGCGCAGTTAGGTCCGAAAGTTCAGTGAATGTGCCTGCCCAGCAGGCACCATCCACCACCTCACAAGAGGTGATAGATACAAGTCCCACTCCTCCGGCGCCTCAGACGCCGAAGGATAGGCGCAACTCCGTGGAGCGCGCCAAAAAAGAAAAACCTCGAATCACAGGGCCCTCAAAGGGCCCTGTAAACTAACGCAACACCTCTGTATACACAGCACCACACTAAATTAAAATGACACAAATACTACAGTGGAACGTCAGAGGACTGTTGAGAAACCTCGACGATATCCAGGAACTTTTACACAAACATACACCTAAGGTGCTGTGCGTACAAGAGACACACCTGAAACCGAAACACACCAACTTTTTACGTCACTACGTTATCTTTCGGAAAGACCGGAATGATGCCATTGTGCCATCCGGTGGTGTTGCCATTATAGTCAATCAAGGGATTGCATGCACACACCTAACACTACAAACATCCCTAGAGGTGGTGGCTGTTTGAGCAGTTCTAATAAATAAGCTCGTCACCGTCTGCTCTCTCTACATACCTCCACAACACCGTCTTGAAAAGCATGAATTCGAGTCCCTCATAGAGGAACTTCCAGAACATTATATTCTCCTGGGAGATTTCAATGCACATAGCAATCTGTGGGGTGACTCTCGCTGCGATGCTCGAGGTCGCCTGATTGAACAGCTTCTTTTTTCTTCCAGTGCATGCCTGCTGAATTGGAAAGCGCCAACATATTACAACATTGCTAACAATACGTACTCAGCAATAGACCTCAGCATAATATCCCCATCACTTCTGCCTCTACTTAAATGGGAAGTTATTAATGATCCATATGGTAGTGACCATTTTCCTATCGTTATCAGCACATCAATAACAAATACATGTCTTGCATAAGTTCCCATATGGCTCACTGACAAAGCCGATTGCGAAAAGTTTCAAAAAATGACACTTATCTTGGACTGACATGGCGACATTGAGCATAGAGGATGCTGTATGCTACTTTACAGCTTTCTTGAATGATGCAGCAACAAAATGTATTCCCCAAACATGTGGACCGTCAAGCAAACGACGAGTCCCATGGTGGAATAATGAGTTCCGTGATGCTCGAAAAAAACAAAATAAGACATGGAGGTTGCTTAGAGACTCGCCCACAGCCGAGAATCTTGTAAACTTTAAGAACGTCAAGTCGCAAGCAAGGAGAACGCGCCGACAGGCGAGAAGAGAAAGTTGGCACAAATTTGTATCGGGCATTAACTCATACACAGATCAGTCGAGAGTTTGGAGCATGGTTGGTAAGGTAGCAGGACGAGGAGCACATTCGCTTCCTCTAGTGAACACACAAGGGGAGAGTTTGGAAGAACAGGCAAACACTCTCGGAGCGCACTTTGAACAGGTCTCCAGCTCAACACACTATAGTGAAGCGTTCCGACGATACAAAACCGCAATAGAAAACAGAGATTAGAGCACAAGCCCAGAACACTTGAGGCATACAACGAACCTTTCTGTTTGGCTGAACTGCAGGCATCACTTGCCTGCTGCAATAAATCTGCCCCAGGCCCGGACCGTGTGGCATATGAAATGTTAAAACACCTGCCCACTGAAACCCAGAAAGCTCTCCTCTCTCTTTATAATGCGATATGGTCTTCCGGCGAGCTATCCTTAGCCTGGAAGGAAGCTTTCATTATCCTAATTCTAAAACAAGGCAAGGACCCGGCCTCAGTTTCCAGCTACAGGCCAATAGCATTAACCAGCTGTATTTGCAAAGGCTTTGAAAAAATGATTAACAGGCGCCTGATGCACTTCCTTAAAATTAGTGGCTTACTTGACCCGTACCAGTGTGGGTTTCGAGAAGCTCGGTCCACCACTGACCACCTTGTCCGTATCGAAGCACGAATTCACGACGCTTTTGTTCATGAGCGATTTTTTCTTTCTTTGTTCCTCGATATGAAAAAGGCATATGACACTACATGGCGCTTCGGTATATTGCGAGACCTGTCACATTTAGGTGTTCGGGGTAGAATGCTGACAGTTATCGAAAGCTACCTGTCCAACCGTAAATTCCGTGTCCAAGTTGGCACTGTCTTATCTAGAGTATTTGTCCAAGAAACAGGAGTGCCACAAGGAGGTGTATTGAGCTGCACACTTTTCATAGTTAAAATGAATTCCTTGCACCTGTCTCTCCCACGAAATATTTTTGCTGCATATATGTCGATGATGTGCAGATTGGTTACAAATCGTGCAACATCTCAATGTGCCAACGTCAAGTTCAACTAGGGTTGAACAAGGTATTTCAATGGGCAAACGAGAATGGTTTTATACTCAACGCGCAAAAGAGCACTTGTGTCTTGTTCAGCCGAAAGAGGGGCCTCCGTCCTGACGCCGACATTGACCTGCATGGTCAACCTCTGTCAGTGAAGACCGAGCACAAGTTTCTTGGTCTCATATTAGACACTAAGCTAACCTTCATCCCACACATCCAGTATTTAAGGGACAGGTGCTTAAAAACAATGAACATTTTGAAAGTGTTGTCACGCACTACATGGGGTAGTGACAGGAAATGTTTAATTAACCTATATAAAAGCGTCGTACGCACACGCCTAGATTACGGTGCTATAATCTATCAGTCGGCAACACCATCAGCCTTGAAGATTCTCGACCCTGTCCACCATCTAGGCATTCGCCTCTCTACGGGTGCTTTCCGCACCAGCCCTGTGGAGAGCCTGTACGTGGATTCGAATGAATGGTCGCTCCACCTACAAAGATGTTCCCTGTCCTTTTTGTACTTTTTGAACGTGAAGGCAGACAAGAAACATCCTTCCCATTTCACAATTAATGATTTGTCTTGTTCTGGCTTGTTCGAGAACCGTCCTTCGTTTAGGCAGCCCTATGCGCTGCGTGTAAGGAGACTGGCCGAAGAAGCAGGTGTGCCTCTTGTACACAGTTTGATGGCTCCTGCAACATATCTGCCACCGTGGCAGTGGCAGCTTATAGACTGTGATGTCTCTTTTGTTGATGTCACAAAGAACGCACCACTTGGACACTGTTATGCCAGCGAGTCCTCGTCAAACGTCCGTGCCTCTGAAAAAGGCAATCTGGGTCAAGGCCAGCCCGCAGTCCGCCTGACACGAACAACTCAACGGCGTAAACACGCGCGGCGCCTCTCTGGCCCACGTGTAGTGAGTCAGCAGCGCACGTGACAGCGAGCCGGCGTCCTCGTGTCTGGGGGTAACGTGGCCCAGCGGCGACCCCATTGGAGGAATCTGCCCTGACGACCAGCGGCGCTTCTGATTGGACATTTTGGTTGGACCCGGTGCAAATAAAAGAAGCCCTGCGGCGCGTCGCGATCGGCGGTCTTATGAGAGAGGAGTCCCCATGTCGGAGAGCCGACATGTGTGTGAGTCGGCGGTCTTAGGCGAAAAGTTGACCTATGTATTAGAGAGGAGAGCTCGGCTCTTCGAGTCTCTGTCGGCCCCAGTGCCGAAATTGTAACGCCTCTGTATATATGCTGTACATAAACCTTGTTTAACTCACCGTCGTCTCGTCCGCTCGTCTCATCAGCTCTGCGCAGAAGCAGTCGCGAGCTGAGAAACATACGCTACCAAACGGCTGGTGACCTTCCCGGCGGAGTTGAAAGCAGTGGCGCCTTCGGGACCGTGTTGGCGTCGCCGTCTTTCGAAACAGCGGTGGCATCGGCGGGATCGGTCTGTCTTTCGCAACAGTGGTTGGCAGCTGCGGGATCGGCCGGCGTCAGCGACATCGATGCGGTGAGTGCCTGATGTTTTCCCCTCAGTTCACCAGACTACTCTAGCTCAGGTTGTAGTAGTTTAGAGAAGGGCTGTGTGAAGCATTAGAGTGAGCTTTGATCGTTTCAAGCAAAGTCGAAGTGCTTTGAAACCAAAGTTAATGCGGAGGGGGTAAACGCGGGAGAGTGAAAAGTTGCTTGCGCGTCTTGCTAGTTGACTTATAGTGGGTACGGCAAGTAAATTGTTAACAGGGGCAAACAGCAAGAGGCTAGTGTGAACGATGGAGAACCTTAAAGTGAAGGAACTCATCGAAATTTGTGAGGAACTCGGCATTACTTTGGGCCGTGCGAAACGAAAGCAAGCGATCCTTGAGATGGTGAAGGATGAGGGAGTGTCGGCTGAGGAAGTCGATGAGGCCTGGGTGGATATTAAAGCACGCCGCGAAGAGGCTGAAAGGCGCGAAGCTCGCGAAGAAGCTGAAAGGCGCGAACGTCGCGAGGAGGCCGAGAGACAGGAGCGTCTCGAGTTGAAACGACTAGAATTGGCAATCCTACAGTGTTCGCAGGCGCCTAGCGTAGCTTCTCCAACAGTTCAGGTCAGCGGTTTTAGAATTCGGGACCAACTGCCACTGTTCGTAGTAGGCGAGGACATGGCGAAGTATCTCGTCAAGTTTGAACACGTCTGTGAGCGAAACGCTTTGGAGCGGCCTCTTTGGGCGCGGAACCTGCTAGCTCTTCTTCCCGGCGAAGTGTCCGACGCGATAACTTGCTTGTCGAGGGAAGCGTTTGAGAGCTATGACGAGGTTAAGGAAGTGCTCTTGAGACGTTATAAGTTATCACCCGAGGCTTTCAGGCAAAGGTTCCGGTATGCTAGAAAGGGGAATGAGTCACACGTTGACTTCGCGTTTCGTCTTAAAGCCGATTTGATTGAATGGCTCAAGGGCGAAGGTGTTTATGACGACCGCGATAAAGTGGTGGAATGCGTTGCATTGGAGCAATTCTACCGCTGCATCGAGGAGGATGTCAAACTTTGGCTGCAGGACAGACTTGGGGACGTACAGTTAAACAAGGCAGCTGAGTTAGCTGAGGAGTATTATACTCGCCGAAAGTTGCATAGCAGGGCAGTGCGCGTTGAAAAGGATGAAAGGAAAGAGGGCTTTTCAAAGAAACCTGATCAACGGAGACCCGATCCGCACCGTGATTTCAAGAAGGACCCGTCTCTTACGAAGGACAGTGTAGGGGAAGGGCAAACAGAAGCGGAGAAATCGAGTGAGGTTTCTACCACACAGGCATTTGAATCGGAAAACAAACGGAAGCCGCTAATCTGCTACAACTGCAAAAAGGAAGGGCACATCGCGAGAAACTGTCAGGAAAAGTTTGCTTTCGCAACGATCCGAGAATCAGAAAAAAACATTCGGTTGTTGGAGCCGTATCTCCAAGAAATTAGGGTGAATGAGAAAACGTGCCGAGCACTTAGAGACTCAGCGGCAACCATGGACGTTGTCCATCCTTCATTGGTGTCTCCGGATGACTTCACAGGAGAATGCGCGTGGATCAGGCAGGTCGCCGAGGAGCAGAGTGTTCGCTTACCAATCGCCACGGTTGTCATTAAAGGCCCGTTCGGTGAGCTTCGCACCGAAGCGGCTGTGTCTGCCGCGCTAAATGACCGTTTTCCTTATCTTTTCTCCAACAACTCAGAGCAGCTTCTCAAAGAGCAGGGCAAATCGTTCTTCCCCAACTTAGCGTGCATGGCTCTCACGCGATCGCAAGCGCGGAAGCTATCGCGGCAGCTTGATCTGGTTCAATGCGGTGAACTCTCAAGTGACCTTGTCGGCGGGTCGACGGAACCCCAGAAAGAAAAGTTTCCGCATGAGTCATGTGAGCAGTCACGCGAGCGGCCCGTCGCCGAACCGACCGGCGCGGTTTCCGTAGAAAGGGGAGACGACATGGCGCCATTGAGTCAGAGCGAGAGGGTTGCAACGCTCTCGCCTGTAGCGGAAAGTTGGAGCGAGCTGCCGAGAGTTGATCGAGAGACGCTCATTCGAGAGCAGCGTGAGGATCTCTCGATTGAAGCGCTAGTGGAAAGCCAAATTGAAGAGCTAGTGGAAAGCTAGAAAAACGCGGCAAACGTGCTGTCGAAGGAGCACTACGAGGAATCGGTGAAGAAGCGTGCTTTTGAAGTAGGGAGTCAGGTAATGCTGCCGCAGCCGTTCAAAAAGAACAAGCTTGAGGTTGATTGGGAAGGGCCCGCCAAAGTATTATCGAAGCCTTGCGATACAAATTATGAAGTGAAATTAGGAAGGCGGCCGGACAAAATTTACAACTTGATGAAACCATACGTTCAACATCAAGCGGTCGTAAATCTGTTGTTGAATGCTTCAAAGGAAGAGGAAGCAGAAATTTTGAGTTCTAGTGAGGTAATTGAAGGGGGATCGAAAGTAATCCGGGAGCAGATAAACCTAGAGCCTAGCTTAAGTGAAGGAGGACCTGAGAAAGAGGACCTGAGAAAGATTGGTTCCGAGTTTGAAGACGTGTTTTCGGACCGCCCCGGAAACACGAGGGTGATCGAACACGATATCGAGCTAAGCGGTGAGGAGTCAATCCGTAGCAAGCCGTATCGTTGTTCCCCTGTGCAACGTCGAAAGTGTGAGCCGCTCTTGGTGCCGCATAGGTATCGTCGCCTAAAAGTGGCCGGTTACTGAAGTGGAGCATGTTGCTCCACAGCGCAACTTTGACGTTCGCTATCAAAAAAAAATAAAAATAAAGGAAAGGTAAACGCTGCAGTGCGTTCTAGTTAGTACCTTCTCAACCTTTCGGTTTCTCGCTGGCGATTCGGGGCAAAATTTTGACCTCATCACGACCTGGGCTGAGCGCTCTCGTTCAGAGTGATCTCAAGGGGCCAACTTTATGTGGTATTCTAATTCGTTGCGTTGTTGTAATTGTGAAAAATTCAAGTTCTTACTTTAGGAGTCTTGTGTCCCACATGTGCCTCTTGATGTAGAGGGAACAAAATTCCGATAGACACATAGATAGGTATATGTTGTACTATACTTTGTCTGGTGTTCTGTCGGGTAACCGAGGGCACTTGCTGGTGTCGTGTGTTGTTTGTTGTCGAACCGTTCTTAGCAAGTTGCAGAACCATCGACAAGTGCTGAAACCGAAGGTGGTCAGAAGAGACGAGTGAAGCTGGTCGACAAGTTGTGGCGACAAGCCAGTGGAGCTGGGATCCGTCGTCAAAAATGGGATGTGTTTCCGGCCCTGGAGGCGAACCTGAAGGGACCTGGCGAACGAGCGCACCTGACATCCGAGCCCCGTGGAAGCGGCTCGTCTTTCCGGTGCATTGTCTGGCGGCGGGGGTGCTGTTATGCCAGCGAGTCCTCGTCAAACGTCCGTGCCTCTGAAAAAGGCAATCTGGGTCAAGGCCAGCCCGCAGTCCGCCTGACACGAACAACTCAACGGCGTAAACACGCGCGGCGCCTCTCTGGCCCACGTGTAGTGAGTCAGCAGCGCACGTGACAGCGAGCCGGCGTCCTCGTGTCTGGGGGTAACGTGGCCCAGCGGCGACCCCATTGGAGGAATCTGCCCTGACGACCAGCGGCGCTTCTGATTGGACATTTTGGTTGGACCCGGTGCAAATAAAAGAAGCCCTGCGGCGCGTCGCGATCGGCGGTCCTATGAGAGAGGAGTCCCCATGTCGGAGAGCCGACATGTGTGTGAGTCGGCGGTCTTAGGCGAAAAGTTGACCTATGTATTAGAGAGGAGAGCTCGGCTCTTCGAGTCTCTGTCGGCCCCAGTGCCGAAATTGTAACGCCTCTGTATATATGCTGTACATAAACCTTGTTTAACTCACCGTCGTCTCGTCCGCTCGTCTCATCAGCTCTGCGCAGAAGCAGTCGCGAGCTGAGAAACATACGCTACCAAACGGCTGGTGACCTTCCTGGCGGAGTTGAAAGCAGTGGCGCCTTCGGGACCGTGTTGGCGTCGCCGTCTTTCGCAACAACACATACATACATACTTCCTCGAACTACAACATAAATACACATGCCCTGAGTTCTTTATCGATGCGTCAAAGTCAAACACTTCTGTGTCATATGCAGCAGTAGGCCAATCCTTTTCCGAGGCCGGCGTTCTTCATCGTAATGCAAGCATTTTCACAGGAGAAGCTTACGCAATACTGGCGGTCGTAAAACACATTAAACAGATAAAATTACAAAAGGCGGTAATATACACAGATTCCCTAAGCGTGGTCAAAGCCCTGAAAACTCCTAAAAAACACAATAACCCCGTGCTGGTGTCACTCTACTCACTTCTGTGCACACTCTACACATCAAAACAGCATGTCGTTGTCTGCTGGGTTCCAGGGCACCGTGAAATACAAGGGAACGTTTTGGCCGACAATCTGGCTGCATGCGCCAATGTCACTACTGCCAATGCATCAACACCAGTCCCTGCACTTGACTTAAAACCTTTTATAAAACGAAAGCTCAGCGGGTATTGGCAGAGCATGTGGGATAAACACACAGGTAATAAACTGCATGCTATTAAGCCGCAACTAGGTTATTGGCCGCCACTATCAAAATCACGACACACAGAAGTAATACTAACAAGGCTTAGAACAGGACATACACATTCTACACATTCATTTCTTCTGTCTACCGGTGATCCACCATATTGTGAAGGATGTGGAGAGCCCCTTACGGTTCTCCACATTCTCGTCCAGTGCAATGAGCTAGATGCTCCAAGAAAAAAAAAACACTTTTTACTGCCCTACCGACAGCAGCTCCCTCTACACCCTGGGATGCTCATCGGTAGGGATCCGCTTTTTAAACTGCAAACACTTTTTACGTTTTTAAAAGATTTGCAAAGCTTTCACCCGATATTTCGAGGTCATCCGTAGCACGACCTCTATAGAGTGGTCGTGGCTGCGGTGACTACATCTTCATCATGGTTTTATTATCATGACATTTTGCCATCAGCTATCACCACACATATGTCACGTCACTGTCATGATTTTATTACTTTCATGTTTTAACCCGCTTTAGAGCGAGGAATTTTAAGGCCTCTTTACAGCCACGCACCATATCATTGTTCATATCTGTAGTCAATTTAATTGGCGCTCTTTGGCCATCAATTGGCCCTTGCGCCACTAAAAACTACTCATCATCATCATCATTATCATAATGCGACATAAGCGTACAATTGCCTGGAACACTTTCGTAGATTATCGTGACAAACGTTCCCAACTACAACGTTCAGAGAATAACTTTCATTGAAACCATGTCCCCATTATGCAAGCCCTTTCTTTCTACGGTGTACTAAGATTTTTTTCAAGTGAATAATGATTTTCGAACATTGCAGTTACAGCGATGTTTAAGAGAAAGACGCTTTTGTGAAGATATCATCAAAAAGCATTATATCTTTGTATGAGCATTTGCTGCGATTAAGAGTCTCGTAACCTTTCGTGTTTATAAACTAGAGAACTGGGCAGTTGCAATCAAGCAACGATTCCGTTCTGTTTTTGTGCACATCAACACACGAGCGATTATTAAGCTAGGCGAGTTGAAACATTCTCACACCGCGAACATGGCTATTCTACAAACAAAGAGAAGACGCGGTATCCCCTGAAAACTGTAGAGCCCAACTTCTGTTTACCGCAAATGATGCCTCCGTCAGCGGCGGCAAAGTCCTTTTCCATGAGCTACAATCTCTCATCCGACTGTTATGTTTGATTTCAATGGCAGATCCAGAGATAAAGTTTTCTGCTCTGAGCGGAGCAATTGCATTCCAGTAGTGGATTTGGAGCGTGAGCTGTGTGTTCCGATGTCAGGTTGAGAGCAACCGCAGATCACGGATTGTACGCGGAGCAAAAGCTGTTGCTCCGCCGTAATCAGTGGGTATGACCGGAAGTTCAAGTAACGTATTTTTTGCGCCAGCCTTTCATCCAATCACCGATGGATGTCCGGAAAACGCTTTGCATTTTCTCGGACCCTTTCGTGCTCCCTCACTATATTTCCGCTCACCAAGAGCTCCCGTCCAGATGCGCGCGTTCCAATCGAAGATTTGGCGATAGCGATTCTGCTGGGATCTGCGCGCTCCATACGCAATACGACCCAGCGCTCAGCATCTGCCATTGGAATTCAGCAATAGAAAGCTAAATTATAAGTCAAAGGGTCCACTCGAAGAAATTGGTCAGCGTCCCTGACAAAATACATGGCCAGGCCGAAAAAAACAGCGGGAAGTGTAATGTATTGGTTGCTTACCTAAGTAGAAGTTTCGCATGCTGGTGTGTCTGAAGCATGCAGTGGTGATCATGGTATAATCTAAAAGTATTTACGCTCAGCATTTTTTTTAGGGGCGAAGCTCCTTAGGGCGTGGGCTGTGCGTCCTCTGTAGCCTGTATGTAGCCACCTCTAGTTTAGTTCTTGCAGTGTTCACTAGATGGCGGTACGGTCCCCTGTATGTAGCCACCTCTAGTTTAGTTCTTGCAGTGTTCACTAGATGGCGGTACCGTCTCCTGTATGTAGCCACCTCTCGTTTAGTTCTTGTAGTGTTTACTAGATGGTGGTACTTGTAGCTGATGATGAAAAGATGCAAGATGTTATAAACTAGAAAGCGGTACTTGTAGTTGATGAAAGACGCGAGATCTTATAAAATAGGAATGATGTCACTTCACAGACCATAAAGCCGTCAAAATGAAGGGACATCGCAAGCCATCCATCGTCTAAGAACAAATAAAAGTTGATTTGTGTATATACACACACAGCGTTTCTCACGTCTTTTCATGATGATCGACTGGGCGAATTACACGGAAGATTCACAGTTTACTGATGAATCCCTCCGGAGCTTCGCCCATTCATCATCATTCACCCCGTGAATATGCCGTAATTTTTTTCTCTTTGAAAGTCAGTTACACTTGGGCATGAGTAGTGTTTTCCAGTCGCTTGCATGTGCTTACGTTGTTTTTCCGCTATAAAATTTAATAGAAGGCATCTATCTATAAAAATAAGCGTCAAAGAAAACCAAAAATACTCACCCCAAAAGATCATATATAAGCCGCTTCAGTGGAATCTCATTTTGGCACCGTGCTTGCATGCATGCTGGACATGTCAGGCACCTTTCTCGCCTCCCAACAATAGAATTTTTTAGATGCGGAGCATCTAATACTCGAGGCTTGTAGTGCGGCGCCGTCCGCAAGCTTCCTCCTCCTTCTTCCACCATCTGTGCATCCCTTCCTCCTCTACACACCGCGCGCGCTTCACTCCTCCACCATCTGTGCACCCTTCCTCCTCTACACACCGCGTCCTGGCAGCTGACGCGCGCGCATGCGCCGTCGCGCTTCGAGAACATCGGCAGCTGACGCGCGCGCATGCGCCGTTGCGCTTCTCCCCCTTCTCGAACATTCGACAGCTGACAGTGCATGCGCCGTCGCGCTGTATATATACTCAAGGTCGGTGCTCGCTCGCTCAGTTGCCGCTCGTCGGTTGGTTTGTACGGCGCGTCGACGTCCGAGATCGCAATGATCGACGTCCCTTCGACCAGCGCCGGCCAAAGTGTTGGCGGAACCGCAACCAAGTCGTCGTCCGAAGACAAGGCAGCGCGGAGAAGAGCTCGCGACGCCGAACGTAAACGTCGGCGTCAAGCGGAAGATGCTCAACTTAGAGAACGTGAAGCCGCTGAGAGACGTCAGCGTCGAGCAGCAGCACCGGATTCGGCCGCTTTGAAACGTAAGCGTCGAAAGAGGACCCGGACTTTCGAAAACGGGAAGCCGAGTGCAAGCGTCGGCGACGAGAGGCCGATCCCGATGCTGCCCGCGAGCGCAAGCGCGCCGAGGTAGCGGCGTGGCGCGCCAAGCAGTATGCCACGCCCAACGCTCGCTTCAAGCGCGACTTCCTCGACCGAAGCTTCGGCCACACCTGCAAGGTGTGTGATCGTCTTTGGCTCGATAACAACTCGGATCGGCAGCATTCAGAACAACTCCAAAGCGTTGTCGGTTCTTTGCGATACGTTTGGAAAGGGCACCGACTATGCCGACTACGTCGTGTGTGCTACGTGCAAGCAGTCGTTGATTGCCGGTCGAGTTCCCTCGGCTAGCGTGAGTTACGCTCCGCATCCTCCTCAGTGTTCCCCCGAGGGAAGCTGCGGGCAACTTTTTTATCCTGACAATCTATGTGTCTTTATAGCACGAACTCCGTGATTGTTCTTTCGTGAAGGAATGTCACGTAATTCCTGTCACGAACTCTCATATAAATACTGGCGGTTTTCATTCTTCGTGATGACGGCCGTCCTAATGCGATCACACATTTAGGTATTCCTTATGTTTATCCAAGACTTATGCATTCGAAGTTCCCTTTTAATGACAAATACTGTTCTCAGAGATGAAACGCCACAAGGTGACAACACAAAAGCCACAGGAAACGCCGAGCAGGCAATGCGATAGCAACAAACTGAACTGTTATACGAAGCTATACAAAGAACTAGATCCTATTCGGCGCAAGTCCACAAAACACTGGCGCGAGCAAACTTGGCCGCTCCAGAGAGCGGACTACTTTCATGCTGTAGATCACTTCGCTGTTGTGTATAGTTAACATGTAGCAAATACGAAGCTATGCAACTCAATGGCGACGGTTACGTCAATATTATGCTTCGAGTGTCCACATCATTGCTATCACAAAAAATATATTTTGTCTTTCCACCCCTGTATCGTTCGTAAAATTACAGGTAAAAAATGCAGATCAAATAGGCGCCTTGTTAGTATATTATCAGATGCTTCCTAAAACGCATTGGACGTGTAATCAATAACGAAAAAATCATTTGCACTTCTATTGTTCAGGTATTCAATTTGGGTAAATTAACGACCCGTTGTTATGCAACGCACAATAAAGACACCCCACCATAATCATCGACCAATTACCGATGAGTGATTCAAAGCTCTACAACAGATTTCGTGTCAGCTTATTGTAGGCAACCAATCGAGACGCATAAATTGGCATGACCTATCAAGAGCGTATACTTCTGGGCGTGAACTGTAGCCGAGAATGGGCGAGAGGATTAGCTCTAGTCGATTGTCGCGGGATGCTTAATGACGGCGGCACATTAGGAGTAATCAGGGGCACGGAGTCGGCACTCGATAATGGTAATGCGTAATTGCACAAGATAGCGTAGGCATATACGCCGACTGGTAGTGCTTGTTTACGCTGAAACCAAAACACATCTTCACCGTCAGATCACTCCACTAATGAACTATTTCACGCGTGCATGGTTTCTCCCCGATCACATATTACCGAAATGGAGAATTCTCCAGTGTCTCGCAAAACTTCAAGCAGATTGTGAGCTATTGAGGAGGAACTAAGGCACATTATGTGGCCAATGGAAAAAAACGGCAGTGAAATTAGAGCCATGCCCGCATATTAAGAAAAAAGCAGCGAGTCTTCAAGGTGATTGCTATTCGTGTGGCATTACTGGGAAACATGCTTGAACAAAACGCTGAGAATAAAAAATCGTTCACTTTTTTCTTAGTGCTGGCTGGCAACGTTTATAAATCTCTTCAACGATACGCGTGACCTCTTTTTGCGATCATCATACTCATTTGGTTGTCATTGAACTCAACAGCCGAAAAGTGTGCCCCTGCAAACACAACACGTATGTACGTATGACCCTACGTACGGGCATTTGTAAGGACTCCCCGAAAAGAGAAACCAATACTTTTTTGGTTTTGTGTTATAAAGTGTACGTACACCTCACCAACTCTCTTCATCCAAGGATGACCCGTTCATGCCTACCACACGGTGAAATCGACAACTATGCGACTGACGTTGTTGATTGGAGTGATGACAATGTCTTCTTATTCCATTTAATTCGAAGGGTCTCAATGCATATGCAAATTAGTCTGGTCACATAGAGGTTCTTCTTAAGATGACGCTTTTATTTTGCTAGGCTACTTGTAGAAGATTGACAATGAGATTCTGAGACAGTATTGATTTTTAGGTACAGTTTTTTCGGTATGAAATCTTCAAGGTGCCCTCGACTAACGTGAGCTCTTGCTTACTATTTTTTCTAATGTGGAGCATTTCTGTGTCACGCGACGTCGCACTTCGACGTCGGCAGCACCGTCCACACCTCCACGGCGCATGCTCGCGTCTTGTGTGGCCCAGGACGACACCCGCAAAACTGTCGTTCTAGGATTCAATAAAAAATGAGACACCACTGGGCGTTCAGCTAGCCAAGCATGCGCTGTTCGGGTGCAGACTTCTAGCCTCTACTCCTCCTTCTCGAACGCGGGCGACGGAGCACGCGTTTGAAATCAGTCAACGGCATCTTTAATTGGCTTTCACATGACTTGGCGTTTTGCTTGACTCGAGTAGATGCGATGGAAGCAAATGTACCTTGAATCAGTATGGAGCACAACCGAACATCGGCTTCCCACCACTCGTTGAAGGCAACGCTTCTCCTCCATTCAATAAAGAAGAATAAAAATACGGAATAACAAATAACCATTTTCAAAAGATACCCAATTACGCAACCTTCACGCGATAACCCCCCAAAATACGACGCATTTACTGTCAATCCCCAGTATGAAAAGGGGACGGCTTTTTTTTTTCTTTTTTGCAAACGCTATGTAACGACAAGGGTCGACTGTTACAGAACTGGCAATTGATGCCTAATGCTACTTTGTTAGCATACCATGCTGTGCATTCGCATACCAGCAAACGGTATTATATCAGTGCAGTTCCCTAATAATAGAATTATGGCACTGGGTTCAGAAAATGAAGACGGTAATCGACTCAAACTGAGCTTCCTGCACAAACATACCCGCTATTGGGCTGCATAACGATGCTATCATGATTGGTCTGGCAAAGTTGAGCACAGCCTTAATCCTCTGGTATTATTTAGAGCATGTATGTCCCATCAATTTCACCTTTTCTGAAGTATTGCATATTAGTTTTAGTTACTTGCCCAGAAACCACAGCAATTTTGTGCAACAGGCACCCTACTCAGACGAGGAATCACGAGAATAGTCTATGCGACGCTTTTTTTCACCTGCCCCGGTGATGCACTCACACTGGCCACTAGCAGGCTCGGTGCCGATGACGTAACGAAGCCATTTGTATGATGCAAAAGGCTTTAAAAGTTGTAACGTCTCACATCTCCAGGAAGCAACCGCGAACGATGACAGCAGCTGGATTTTTTCACGGCCAAACTCTTCGCGATTCGGCGTGGAAGCGAGGTATCTGCGACGTTCATGTTCGGAGGCTCGCGCTCAGAAGCGCACGGCCGCTCGATGGCAGAAGTAACATGTAGGAATCATGAGCTCCACCAGACATATACAGTTTTATCATCGCGAGCTTGTTACGCCTGTCTTCCAGGCCACCGGACAACAGAAGCCAAAAATTTGCAAAAATCTTCAAGACAACTCTCCAGCAGGCTTTTTTTTTTCTTGGAGCAGACCCTTTTTTTTTCGTTTCTAGGTTCCCTTCTTCGCTCTTTATGCTTATGCTTCTCCCAGTTCCCGTGAATGTCCGTTGACATGATGTAAAAAATGAGGCGCCACAATGCCATACCAATCTTGGAAAAAAATTAATGACTGTGGGGCTTGCATACCTCCATGATTCGCGATACTGAGAACGTCAATCGGAGGGGGAGAGTGGAAAGAGCCGCCGTAGTACCTGCAGCTTGCAGTCACGTGATGATAAACTCTCCACAAAGTAGGGCTAGATTTTGATATCCTTTAACTACGTGCCCCAGATGTGGTGGTAAAACTGTGTCATGGTACCATCTTTTGCTTTACCACGAGGTAGTAATTTTAAAAACGTGAGAGTTTTTAGATGCCATGAGCCGCCCAAACTCCCATATCGGATAGTTCTTGCTCAGAGAATACGCACTGTTGAAAGTTGGCGTTTTTAGTTGAATGCTATATACTATATACAACAAGTTTCAGGTGTAATAATATTCGAATTCGATTGACTGTATGTAATTAATACATCAGCTGCTGTGATTTGTTAGCATTACAGTGCACTAATGGAGACACTCTCAGAACATATTGCGTTTGTATGGTGTGAGTAGCAAGCTAGTATATTATGAGAGCATGACTATTTCTCACCATTTAGCATACTGGCCCTTCACATGAAGTTGACTTTCAGGAATCTGCGTTGACTACGGAAATAGTTACACGTACCATCATTATTCTCCTGCAACGATCGGCTAAAAAAAAGACGTTTCATGTAACGCAATTAAATTGTAGGCTTGATTGATCATTCTACTCGTGATATTATATGACTCAATATTTCATACAGTTCTGACAGTAACCTACAACCCTTACCTGGTTAGAAATGACATCACGTTATCTTACTGAGAATTTATATTTTAAAACACGAAATCCATAGTAACGTGAGATTTAGGGAAAAAATCGTTTCAGCAGTTCTCGCGCACGTTATTGGTACCCTTGTTTTTTTGTTTTTGGGAAGGACAAAGTTTTCTTTATTGCTGCGTGCCTGCATTCTTCTCTAAGTATATATATATATATATATATATATATATATATATATATATATATATGGTTATTTCTTCACCGACTTTTCTTTCTTCTTATTTACATTGCATTTGTTCTAATAACTTCCCCTATGCATTCCTTCGCATTACTGTCTGTTACGACTAATTATTATTGTGTCAAAAACACGGAAAAACGAGCCCTTTGGTATACACTTCTTTCCCTTATTCATTAACGAGAGTCTCGTACTGGCAGATTTGGTGTCATTAGGTTCTATACGAGGGACTATTGTTCAGCTGCCCGCTCGCAATAAGTTCACGTGCTACGTGATGCCAGATGGCATTGACTGACACTCCTACTTCGCTCGGTTCGGACTGTCAAGGTGGATGGACGTGTTTTCTGAGCGCTCCCGATCGACTGCGCAGATAAGTGTTTTTGCATGTTTTGAGCTTGTCTTTATAATTATAAGGCAGCAGTTGAAATCTTCGTAGCACTTGTTTTAGGATACGGCTTTTTCGGGGGCAATAACTAATAAATACCAGGTATTTATTAGTGCGGGTGTGTGTGTTTGAATTTTTGTTGTTTTTTTCTTTTGCCACCCCGTGGGGGAGGTGCGCGTACATTGAACAAGCAAATTTTTGTAGTGGAGCTTAGACTTTCTTTTTTTTTCGTAGTGCAGGGCTCGAGTTTAGTAATTATTGAGTATAGGGACAATCGGTGTCAGAAAGACATGGTTAAAAAGACTGTAAAGTGTTCAGGATGTGGAGTGGGTTTGAAAGTGCACCCAAGTGTAGAAACGGATGGAGAAGAGGCTGACGCGAAGTGTAGGCAATGTGAGGTTGAGGAAAAAATGGAGAAAATGATGGTTGCCCAGAGTGAACTGCTGATGAGAATCGCCGAGCTCGAGTCTGCGTTGGCGACAGAGCAAGAGAAAACGAGGACAACGGGAGAAAGACTGAAGTCCGCCGAGGAATCACTGGCGAAGATGAACAAAAAAGCGGCCTACGGAGAGAACAGTAGGCAACCGGCAACCAGAACAGTGGAGAAGGAAGAGCAAGCAAGTTTGGAAAAAACAGGTTCAGCCGATTCAATTGTCACAAGACCAAGCTTCAGCCAGGTAGTGGTGGGGCTGGGAGGGGACAAAGCAGCCGGCGTCACAGGTGCGAGTAGCCCCCAGGTGCAGGACGCTCCAGCTGAAAAGTCACAACATGTGATAATCGCCGGGGACTCGAATTTAAATCGATGCACAGAAGCCATCAAAGAGAGGGTAAGAGGTGACATGAGGGTTGCAGTAGTGGCGTTCCCAGGACGCAAGCTTGAAGCAGTCATGAGGCAAGCGAGCGCAAAACTCAAAACTATAGCTGATAGAGGAAACCTCGTGATAATTTCGGGCGGTTTAAACGATGTCCTAATTGAAGATACAGCAGGACTAGCAACCACACTGGCGAAAAGCGACGATGAAATGCGCGCCACTTCTCCTAAGGTACAGGTAGTGATATGCACAATACCAGAGGTACCGGTGCGTGATAGCAACCTGAAAAGAGCGGTTGTCAACGCGAACCAAGAGATATTGCGGACGAGTCGAGAGAAAGGCTTTGAGGTGGTGAAAATAAACAGAGAGGTGCATAGGTGGGGTGGTTTTCAACGAGACAGAATTCACTTCGATGGGCGGCTAGGTCATGAGGTGGGTTGGTGACTTGCAGGACGGGCGGTAGCTTTTTTGGCGGGCAAGTGAGCCCTTCGGGGTGCAGGATAGCTAGTAACGAGGAAAACTACCAGGGAGACTTTTCGACAGGTGGTATGGACAGATACGATTCCAAAGTGGCACCAATATCAAAGATAGGTAGAATCCGGGGCATACATAGACGTAGCCACGAGCGCCGAGCCAATTCAGACATAGGATATATTAACATGCAGGGTGGTAGGAACAGGCTGAAGTGTGAAGAGATAGAAGAACAGCTAAGGGAAGAGAGGCCGATGGCATATGGTTTTGTAGAAACACATCTCAGGGACATGGAACAACCTCCGAACAATCCGGACTACGCGTGGGAATAATGTATTAGAACAGAAGGCAGCAGAAAGGGGGGTGGTATTTGGGCCTTCATTCATAAAAGTACAGACTGGCAAAGGGTCAAGCAGGAGTGCAAGGAACATTTATGGCTAAAAGGGGAAGTGGCAGGTCAAATGACACTCCTTGGTTTCGTGTACTTCTGGACGAGAGAAAAGGCCAGAGAGGAAAACCAGGCAACGGTAGAGTGTATATCAAAGGACATTCAGGAAGTAGGAAGAGAGTGCGAGATAATTATACTAGGAGACATGAATGCGCACATAGAAGATATAGATGGGTATACAGACCCGACAGGCAAATTGATCATGGATATGTGTGAAAGGCTTGATTTGATCATTTGAAACAGTACCGAGAAGTGTGAAGGGCAAATAACCTGGGAGGTACGAAGGCTGCAGTCGACGATAGATTATGCACTGATGTCACATAGGATGTATGATAAGCTCAGGGGAATGCACATAGATGAAGGTGGCTCCAGAAGTCTAGGTAGTGATCACAAACGTGTCAAGCTAAGTTTTGGAAGAGCAGTGAAAGTGGGAAGGAGACAAGATGAGCAACTACAGGAAAATTTTTATCCAGAAAGGCAAATTGAAATAGCCACTAAACAAATTTAGGAAGTAGTCATGGAGGATAAGAAGGCAGTGTGGAAATACACGAATCTAATTAGACTATTTGAGCTAGAGCTTACTAAGACGCGTGACAAGTCACCCCGGAAAAGAAGATACAAACCCAAAAGTTGGTGGGATGAGGAAGTTAAGAGAGCCATAGCAAAACGTCAGAAAGCCTCTAGGGAACACAGACATGCTAAGCAGCGGGGTGAAGCGACAGATGTTGTTGAAAGAAAATGGGGAAACCTTTCCAAGATGTAGAAGGGATGCATCCCTTCTGATCAATGAAAAGATTAGAAGAAAGGGAGCTCGGTGGCTGGCCGAAGTACATAAAAAAATAGAAAGGCAGCTGCGAAATTTTGGAACTATCCAAACTCCCTAAGAAATGAGACGAGCCTAGAGCAGAGTTTTATAAATCCAGCCCAAGGTACTAGGCTAGAAAGGGACGAAGCTATTGAATATATAAGAACAGGGGTGACAGAAAAATTTCAACAAAAAAGTACTTTCTGCACCACAATAGACAAGGACGAATCAAGTGGCGCAATGGCTCCATTTTCACAATGAGAGTGGGAAAGGGCAGAGAAGAGGGTTCCAAGTAGTACATCAACAGGCCCAGATGGTATTACAAATATGCTGATAAAGACATTAGGTCCGAAGTCTAAGCAGGCTTTGAGAGAGGCAGTGAGCAAAATAATAATCGATGGTGAAGTTCCCGATGGATGGAAACTTAGCAGGATGAGCATGATATATAAAGGAAAGGGGGACAAAGCTGACATAAACTACCGTCCTATAACAGTGACATCAGTGGTCTACAGGCTGGCGATGCAGATTATAAGGGAAAGACTGCAGGCATGGATAGAGAATGAGAGGGTGCAGGGGCAACTGCAGACTGGGTTTCGGAAACACAGGAGGTTGGAAGACAATCTGTTCTCACTGACGCAGTGCATTGAAATAGCAGAAAAGGAACAAAGGCCCCTGTGGCTAGCATTTTTGGATATCAAGGGAGCGTACAATAGCGTGGTTCAAGAGGAATTGTGGGGAATACTGGACACACTAGGCGTGGAACATGTAGTCACTAATCTTTCAAAGGATATCTCTCAAGGTAACAAGGTAGTTATAAAGTGGGAAAAACAGGTATGCAAGCCTGCAGAGGTATAACGGGGGCTTAGGCAGGGGTGTCCCTTGTCGCCGTTATTATTCATGATGTACCTACAAGGATTAGAGGCCAACTTAGAGGGAAGTGGACTGGGCTTCAACCTCTCTTTAGTCAAACAAGGAAAACTCATTGATCAGGCACTACCAGCATTAATGTACGCAGATGATATAGTGCTAATGGCTAAAAACAAGGAATATTTGCAGAGATTGATGGACATCTGCGGTATTGAGGGAGATAGGTTAGATTTTAGATTCAGTAAGGGAAAATCAGCAGTCATGATTTTCAATGACAACGAAGGTAGTGAGCTTAGAATACAGGAAGTCACGCTAGAGATAACAGATAGATACAGATATCTGGGCGTATGGATAAGCAATGGGACCGAGTACCTGAGGGAACGTGAAATATACGTGACGACTAAAGGTAACAGGAATGCAGCAGTGATGAAAAATAGGGCACTGTGGAATTACAATAGGTATGATTTTGTGAGAGGAATATGGAAAGGGGTCATGGTTCCTGGGCTGACGTTCGGCAATGCAGTCTTGTGCATGAGATCAGAAGTTCAAGCAAGATTAGAAATTAAGCAACGTGAAATAGGTAGGCTTGCTTTAGGAGCTCACGGGAATACACCAAATCGGGGAGTACAAGGTGATATGGGATGGACACCATTTGAGGGCAGGGAAGCTAGCAGCAAGATAAAGTTTGAGAAGCAATTGAGAGATATGAAGGAGGAGCGTTGGGCTAGGAAGGTTTTCAGCTACTTGTACATGAAGAATGTCGATACAAAATGAAGGAAGCGAACCAGAAAATTGACTGGTAAATACTTAGAAAACCAGCAGGTGGACAATCCAAAAGAACTATCGGTTAAGAAGAAAGTGAAGGAAAGGGAGACTAACATGTGGAGAATGGGCATGATTAAGAAGTCCGCACTAAAGATCTATCAAACTTTTAAGCAGGAAAATGCGTAGGAAAGGATCTATGATAATACTCGGGGTAGTTCGCTACTGTTTGAGGCCAGGACGGGAGTACTACGAACCAAGACATATCGGGCCAAATACGAAGGGGTAGACACAGTATGCAGTGTGTGTGGAGAGGAAGAAGAAACTGCCGAAAACTTGATAAATTTCTGTAATGGGCTTCACCCTATAGTTCAGGATGACGGCGCAGAGTTTTTCAAAGCACTGGGGTTTAGGGACCGGGAGGGCAAAATAGTCTTTAAGCGGGTAGACTTAACCAGAAGGAGGTTATCTGATTGTTGGCTAAAGTCAAGGCACGAGTGAAAATTAAACCCTTCACTGCATAGTACGAATCCTCAACCTCACTATTTAAAGAAAAAAAAGATAAATCTAATGGTTAGTTCACTAAGTATTACGGCTAGGTGGCGGTAGCCGCCGCCCGACCTAAAGGGTACAGCCACATCCATCCATCCATCCATCCATCCATCCATCCATCCATCCATCCATCCATCCATCCATCCATCCATCCATCCATCCATCCATCCATCCATCCATCCATCCATCCATCTAAATTCACATACAAACCCCCCCAAAAAAGTGGATGGAGGGAAGGCCGCTGTGATAGAAGGTCGTAGGTTCGTTTCCTGCTCACGGCTGGTTATTTTTTCATCCACTTTTCTTTCTTATTTACATTCCATTTGTTCTAATAACTTCCCCTATACATTTCTTGCCATTACTGTGTGTTACATCTCATTAATATTGTGTCAAAAACACGGAAAAACGAGCCCTTTAGTCTGCACTTCTTTTCCTTATATATATATATATATATATATATATATATATATATATATATATATATATATATATATATATATATACATATATATATATATATATATATATATATATATATATATATATATATATATATATATTAGTTCTAAGGTTTTTTCATTGACGGTTTTTTGTAGGGTGAAGCAAAATAAACTTTTCATACGACGCTGAGTGGAAGTCAAATCGAAGAAATATGTGCAGACGGAAAAAAATGCAATGCACATTTAGCTTCAGTGGCATTTTCCGAATGTTTCCGCTTGTCCAAGCAGCGCCGTCGTGCACGTTTGCTTTACCGTCTCAGAGTACTGCGCCATCGAAGCGCATCATCCCCGAATTCTCCTGATTTTGTGAGCGTCAGCGAGATGCCTTGTGCGCAATGGCAGCCCGCAGCTTCGGTAAACAATCCCCGTTGCTATATATATAGCGTCTGCATGAGTATGCACTGCGCAATTTTTTGGGACCACTTTTGCGTTCTCTTGCTCTTTGCCATCTTCTACGTGCTGTACTGTATGCGGTTCCGACATAAGGGTGTCTGACGTTCGGCTTGCATCCTTACGTTGGGCCGCTCAATGGTCACGACGCGCCAGCAGGAGGCACTCTGTACAGTATCCACTGCTGATGTCCCGAGGTCTACGCTGTCTCTTAGCCTCGGCTTCCTTTGCTGGCCACTCGGAATAGCCACGGCGTCATTGGTCCCACGCTCGGCGAGCTTGCCTCCGTTTGGTCAGCCGCGTTGTCTGTTCTTGCAAAAAAGACAGCCGTTTGTTATACATTTTTTTCCGCTCGTGACTCAACGTCGTCGGAATACTATATACAGTGAGAGTGAGTGCTTTTATTATTGTCAGTTTTATGCTTCGGCATGAAATGCATGCAACTAATGAATAGTTAGAATTGCTCTAAGTACGACCTTGTCACATCGGCTCACTTGCAGTAGGGTGTATGGTGCAACGCACGTCTACAAGAAGCCGGAAAAGCGATGCTGCGTGGTGTCTGCTTTGTCTTTCTCGGCGCCAGACCGCTCACCGTCACCTACGTGGCAATACATATGTAACATAGTAACTGAGCAGAACGACATTTATTAATTTATGCCATGAGCAACATTCACCGCAAAGTTTGAACTGACTTTAGGCCTTGTATTGGTACACGCATACGCGTCCTTTAGTAGCGATTCCAAGTTCATGCGATATAAACTATTAAGTCCTGTCGCAGTTCTATTGGCACACGTAAGCACTCTCGAAGAAACCGGAGCATTTATATTTACACCAATACCACCTACAGCGATAGGTAAGTACCCGCAAAATATTCATCTTAGCACTTTGAAACTGGCACCTGATTTTGGTTAGCATCGGCCGCAAGTGTGTGGAAATTTTCCGCGCTTAGTCGGCGGCTTGTCATGAGTTAAGTATTTGATGAAGCTGTGCCTGCCACTCAAAGCGACAGTCTTCCGGTCGGTTCAAAAGCTTGACTCGTGAATTTATAAAGACATTCACTATTCAGATTCCTGCCCCAGAACAATGCTTGCTATGTTCCTGTCCGAATTAACTCGCTTAGAAAACCCACAGTTTAAGTGCGCATGTTGCTCCTTTCAAACATAGTTTCGCAACTTCGCAGCTTACAGCATTCACTTCTGTTGAGGCATTCTTTCAGAACACTTCGTTCAAGAAACGAGTTCGGCAGCCTAAACAAGAGCCTCTTTTGCATCAGTTGAATGCGCATTTTTATGCGGTTGCCTCCCTTCAACACAAAATCCTTTTTGCCAGATTTCGCGGAAACGAATATTTCAGGCGTCCAACGTTGCTGTCGCATCATTTTTTAAATCAGGCACTTCGTTTCCCCAATTATCCTCTTCATGTCTCAATTCAAAGTTTAAAAGAAGTGCTGCAGCCACTTACTTAAATGTTTTGTGCGCAACTTGCAAAACTGCTTTCGCGCTCCCTCCCACCCAAGTCACGTCGCCTCTTTACCCAAAAAGTTATTTGTGCAGTTCCACTGGATTAAGGTATTAAATCATGCGAGGCCATTTGATGGTGCATGCAAACATGCACAAGTTTTCAAAAAACGCCTCTCACTCAGACCAACGGCCTCATGTTTGTTCTCAAAGGCGTTGTTTGTTTGTCAGAGAAGAAAAATATGAAGCTACCGGGAAAACTCGTCGAACTTCAATCTGAGTTTTCACACATAGCATTCCACACATTTGGCCCACGTTGGCAAATGATTAGTGGGTGTCTCGACTAGACAAATTCCAGAAACGATGAAGGAAAAGCTGACGCACCATCAATGCCACAAAATATGTTTCTGGAGGTACATTTCGATGAAACGTACGTTGTAATATCATAGACATAGCTCGGAATTCGACAAAGGAATGCCCAGCTCGTAGCGTTGAGCGCGCTTGAAACACAAACATACATACATACATACATACATACATACATACATACATACATGCATACATACATACATACATACACACATACATACATACATACATACATACATACATACATACATACATACATACATATATACATACATACATACATACATACATACATACATACGTACATACATACATACATACATACATACATACATACATACATACATACATATATACATACATACATACATACATACATACATACATACATACATACATACATACATACATACAGGAGGTGTTTAAATGAAACGGTACGAAACGTTGCAAGAATCGATGGAGGTGAAAATGCTGTAGGCCCGTGGGCTCAGATTTGGGTGCACGTTAAAGAACCCCATGGGGTCGAAATATGGTAGTTTCGGGACGTTAAACCCCACATATCAATCATCATCAATCAAAATGTCGCAAGAACACAGCCGTCAAAACATGGCCATGCCGCTGTATAGCAGAACGAAGCCACCTCCCAGACTATGTTGTAGCCTAGAGCTCTTTTCTCCACCGCCCCATTACGCTGTTGAACGACTGTGTTTTTTTTCCTTTCGGAACGGGTCTGGGAGCAACCAGGACATTAAGCAGATGATGCTCTTTCTTGCAGTTACAGAGAGCATGAGAGGGGGTGGCTGTTTCCTCGAATAATTAAAACCCCAAGCAATAGGGCCGCGTTCAGTTGTTGAGGCTTGACGGAAAAGAAGTAGGGGACAATGCGCACATGCGCGTTGACGGTAATGCATTCGCGCGCGATGTGCGTCCTTAAAATCGATTCGCATGCGTCCCAATTATGGCACAACAGTTCTATAACAGCTTCACTACTTTAGCTGACAGGTCAGTTGACGCTGTCACCAGCGTCAAATTAAGTTCGGGGGCCAAGGTCAGTGGGTGTGTCGACTGTCACTCGTTACTCGCTTATGCTGCTTAATTATGACTTATTCAGCTAACTTGTTAAGACTTTTACTGGTAATATAGGTGGCTCTTAAATGTTGGTTGTCTTCATTCGTTTCGTTCACTTCGGTCTACTGATCTACTTTTCTGTTTGCTCGTTGCGCGCCATCACCAGAACTTAACGTCACAGAAGAAATATGTGTAGGTGCACCGGCGCTTTTTGCGTTCAACCAGTCTCTCAAACGACTCTGATCAGAACTCCTTGGTTGTGTATGCATGTACGCTATTATTTTCTTTATTGATTTATTCTTTTTTTCTCCTTTTTCGGCCCTTATTTCCCCACTTCTATGCAGCGTAACAAAGCTGGACGTCTACCGGGTTAACCTCTCTGCCAATTCGTTTTATTTTTTTTCTCTTCTCTACCCACCGTTCCAATTTTCCGACACATCGCGCATGCATCAGCCTCTAGTACCCCGTCCTTTCAGGAAAGGATGTGGTAAGTTAGGTGCCTTCTTCACGAAAGTATATTATTTTTTATCTCGCTTTGTAACATGCGTCGAAATCTACGTGTCGTCGCAGTAAGGCCGACAACAGCTTTTGTTGCTTTAGCTGTGTGTCAGTCTGCGTTTGTTTTCCATTATAAAAACTGAGCATTTTTTTCACCTGCGCGGATTGGAAAACATAGTTTGTAAGGGCCGCATCCTGCTCAAATCAGTGCGTGCGTGTTTTTTACCCTGATTCTGATTTTCGACGCCTAGGATTTTTGTTTTATTTTCTGCGGCACGTTCTTTTCGTTTTTCCCAAATCAGCTACATTGGTCAGAGTGTGCGGAGCAAGCGATTAATATGTCTGGAGGGAACTGTAAAGCCAGATAGACTGTGTGTTTTTTCTCCTATCGGGGAAATATCCCCGTTGTGAATTTGCTATATATTTTTCCCATCTTTCATGTATTTTAGACGTACCTATATAGCGTTATCCAACAGCAATGACACCTACGATATAAACGAGGCGTCTCATGTTGCTCTCTTTTCATCTGTCCTTCAAATCATAAACAGAAATGACGGTGATCGAACAAAAACTGTTTCTCGATGTGACTGTTCGCGCAAAAAAAAAAAGAACGCCATTCTATGCGCAAGGTAAAAGAACCCATCGTCGCTATGCCGTAATTTTCTTTCTTTGTATACCTGGGTAGTTTTCGTTCCGTGAGACCTATCATTGTCGTCTGCCTGTTCTGTCCGTCATCTGCGAACCGCACCCTCCGCCATCATCACTTATACCGCACCCGAGGTCAATGCACCCACCTCCATGCGGAGCACGTAATCGGGAAACGCTTTTCTGTTGTTAATTTTTTGTATCTTGCTCAAAAAAATTTTGCTGTTTTCACGATCTTTCTGCCCTCCCATTTTATCGCGATGACGTTACGATATGGTAAGATCTCAGAGCGCTTCCACTTGATCCTGTTATTTGTCGATGTATTTAATCTTTGAGTCCCTTCACATCTACGACGTAAATAGTGCCATGTGAAATCTGTTTCCCACACTTTATATATCAATAAATCCGGACGCTCATCTTGCTTGCCTGGACATGACAAAAAAGTATACCACATTTTTTTCTGTGCTTACATCGTGAACTCCCCAGACAATACTTGTAATCGATTGTCGCATCGATTATCTTCGAAATGGGTTCCCTGACAAAAGTGTTGCTCGCTTGTTCGCACGCCGCTACCTTCCACATAACTTAACCATCGATGAAAGAAATGCATTCGCAGCCCCTTTCGAGCACAATGTACGTTTTATTCGCCCCGTATCGATGTCGCCGTGTACGGCACTTGTGCTTTAGTGTTCGAACAGTTGCTGCAGTGCACAGTTAAGCAGTGCGCCGGAGCGATTTCATTCCGGACAAGGTATCCTCGCGCGTTGTAGCAACCGCACTTGGAGGTTTGAAAAAAAAAATCACTGCATTTCAAGCTGCTAGAATATAATTATGGAGGTGAAGCTTTCGAAGGTGATTATTGTGATTAAATTTGAGATAGTACTGAGACTGATTGTGGTTGTGATACTTATATATTTTTTTTTATTCAAAGAGATAGCGCTGAGACCAATCGTGATATAGCGGTGATTCTTCTTTATAGCTGATATGAGGTTCCGAGTTCCGGGTTACGTTTTGACTTCATCATCACAGCTTCATTAGCTATCGTCTTTGGTGTAGAACTTTTTTGTCGGTATTGTCGCCTTGCATCTGCTTCAAGTTGTCTCAACTGCGCGTCAGCTTGGCGTTCTTCCTGCATAGGCTTTGCTTCCTTAGCCCTAGTCTGTGGTGTAGAACTTTGTTGTCGCCGTCGCCACTTTGCATCCGCTTTCTTCTCTTTTGTCTCCGCGGTAGCTTCCCGTCGACGGGGACGCTGATACTCACCACGTCGCGCTTTCCTGCGTTCGTCTTCGTCTATATGACAGAAGAGAACGTGTGGTATGGAACGTGGTTATATATATATATATATATATATATATATAGTGTTGACAGCAGTGCCATCATACCTACAATAGGGAGCCTACATGAACAGCCGTTTTTAGGGTGATGTCAGCCTTTGACCCACTACATGCCGCCAACGCACCGCCGCCTGCCAAAACACAATGTTGCCAGACAGCAACGCCGCGCTGTCGCCCCATCTTGGTGCCCGCACTGCGTCTACGCCCGGTTGTGTTTAGTTCTCAATAATACGGCGCCGAACGTTGCGGTAGCGTGTTAAACGCTGCCGGTGAAGCCTTAGAATGCCTGGATGCTGCGTACCGCTCTGCACTAACCACAACAGAAAGGGGGTGCGAATGTTCCGCTTCCCAGCGAGCCCTGGCCGACGACAACTATAGCTGGCTCAAGTGAAGCGAGACGGCTGGGAGCCCACCAGTGCGTCTCGTATTTGCTCTGTGAGTACTGCGTATTTCGTTCACTGTTTTTTCCTGCGGCACACGTATATGTGTTTCGCGGTGTTCGCGAATGAGTAGATAACCGAAGTTGTCGTTGCTGCGTCCACGCATTGCGAGTAGGAAGCCCACAAACGGGACGCGTCCGCACGTTCGTACGGAGACGCGCTGGCTAGTCTTAGCTGTTGCCACGCTTGCGTTCGTGTCAGCGTAACCTCGGTATTATGTCGCAAGTGTTTGTGTGTGGGCTGCGAATTTCTTCGTGCGCTCACTTTGAGAACTGGGTCGCTTACACGACCCTGAGAACCGCCGCTGTCACTCGGTCGGCTCCTTTTAGATGCGGAGCATCTAATACTCGAGGCTTGTAGTGCGGCGCCGTCCGCAAGCTTCCTCCTCCTTCTTCCACCATCTGTGCATCCCTTCCTCCTCTACACACCGCGCGCGCTTCACTCCTCCACCATCTGTGCACCCTTCCTCCTCTACACACCGCATGCGCCGTCACGCTTCGAGAACATCGGCAGCTGATGCGCGCGCATGCGCCGTCGCGCTTCGAGAACATCGGCAGCTGACGCGCGCGCATGCGCCGTTGCGCTTCTCCCCCTTCTCGAACATTCGACAGCTGACAGTGCATGCGCCGTCGCGCTGTATATATACTCAAGGTCGGCGCTCGCTCGCTCAGTTGCCGCTCGTCGGTTGGTTTGTACGGCGCGTCGACGTCCAAGGTCGCGGTGAAATGAATTCCAACGAATCCACAAACACAATGATCGACGTCCCTTGGACCAGCGCCGCCCTTTCGCATACGTGTGTACGTGTTCACTCATTTAACACCCCCTCCTACAACCACGTTAACCAATTTAGCCATCGACCCAAGTAAGTCGCAGTTTAACACCCCATTTCACAACCACGTTTACCAATTTAGCCATAGACCCAAGTAAGTCGCACTTTAACACCCCGTTAACCAGTTATATGCTCCGCATCCTCCTCAGTGTTCCCCCGAGGGAAGCTGCGGGCAATTTTTTTTGTTGCGCCGTACTTCGCGTAGCTGGAGGGAGCGGCGGCTGGCTCCAAAATGGCGGCGCACAGAAAACCATGCTGAATTTGGTGGAAGCTGGCAACAGCGTGCCCCGTTGCCCGCTGGTTTTGGCTGAGTTCCTTGAAGGCACTCATTAAGATGTCTCCACCCTAAAAACGGCCGTTCATGTAGGCTCCCTAATATACAATTAACCACAGCGCCCTCTGTTGCTTATGAGTTGAAGGTTACATGCAGAACGGTTACCACGAACGCGCTCTCTTGCTTAAAGTTGAAGGTTATATGGTGTTATGGACAGACGGGAGACGGCGGACATCGTGAGGTCTTAAGGAGCTTTGCCCCTAATAAATGAGGAAACGAGCTAAACGGATTGGGAGACAAAAGTCACAAAGCAAGATTAGTGAGTGTAGTGAAGCGCACATGTCATTATAAAAACGCAAGGAGCGATCTGCCAGTATCATCTCTTGACAGGTAACACTAGGAGATGTAACATGCTGAAAATAAACAATTATTATTAGTATTATTATTATTATTATTATTGCACGTGGCGTTGTCGCTGTGTACGACATAACCTAACAAGTTAATTTATAATTAGGTGAAGAAGAGTATAGCGGGCATTATTATTCTTTCGCACTGTAGTGTAGTTGTAACGACATATATTGTAACTACATTTATTTAATAATTTATTTATTTTCAATGTTCTCAATTCATGTTTTAGAGTCATTACAGAGGTGACCATGTACATGATATAGAAGAAAAAGAAGTAACATTCAAAATCACATGGCAATTTTCTTACGCTATTAATAGACAGCAACCAAATACAAAAAGTAGTCACTTCGTTGTATAGTGCAAATGAACAAGAAAATATTGGTATCAAAGATTTTACACAGTGTACAACAATATTTCTGCATTTAGCGCATCTTTAAAATTCAGCCGAGCAACCATGCGCCACGCAATCGGGACATGCACTGAGTTAAAATGGGTGAGGGAACCCTCCTCTCTGTCGAGCACCATGGTAGGGAGGGCTAAAAGAAGTTCAAGCACCTCAATTTTTTTTAAAACTTTGCACAGGCATACGTATGCACACGCACGTATACGAATGAAAAATGGACGTATACGCACCTGCATACAGAACAGTAAACTCCCCCTACCCCCAACAGACAGAAAGACATGAAATCGTGAAATTCCAGGCTATAGTCTCCTTCCGTCGGTGGTGCCCGAGCGCACAAATATTTATTTACTCACCTGATGCCCTGCCAGCTGAGCCTTGATATTGCGCACCCCATCGTCTATATTGCTGGTCATGTTGGCGTGTTTACCGCGGGGGGGACATATAGTTTAAGTGATATATATATAGTTATCTATAGTTTAAAATTAAGTAGATGGACTCTGGTGCTGCGATCGTTCTGCGACCCAATACGAACGACGGGTAGCACATATATTTGTCTAGTCGTCGTGGTTGCGGGCCTCCAGTGAACCTGTGGATTTGTTTATTGCGGAGTTTTTGTTTTGCTTCGAATAAAATAAGAAACCGTTTCGAACTTCGTGACCCAACTTGAATCAATCAGCATGAAAAGGTTAATGTAGTGAATTACAATTTCTGAACAGTTTCCGATAGTCGTTTTGTGACAAAGCAGCTCCAAGCCACAGAAAGCCCAATGGAGCCGCCAAAAAAAATTAGGCGAATTCATGTATATACTACGCATCATTTCCATGCTCGCTAAAGCGCCGTGTATTGCAGCTCCCATATACACTAGTGCCAGAGTTCCCTCTAGTGTATTCATGGCAAACTATGCGTGGGAGCACCAGCCAGTGCCATAGTCACGGCGGTGAGTGTTTTGATTGATTGATATGTGGGGTTTAACGTCCCAAAACCACCATATGATTATGAGATAAGCCGTAGTGGAAGGCTCCGGAAATTTCGACCACCTAGGGCTCTTTAACGAGCACCAAAATCTGAGCAAACGAGCCTACAACATTTCTGCCTCTATCGGAAATGCAGCCGCCGCAGCGTGGATTCGAACCCGCGACCTGCGGGTCAGCAGCCGAGTACCTTAGCCACTAGACCACCGCGGCGGGGCGGTGAGTGTGAAGTACACTTTGACGTTAAAAGAGTGCACGTGGCTCGTGATTTTCGCTGCAAGCATTACAATATCACAAACTCGCAGGGTCCCATATGTATTCCCCTAAGACAATCCGAAGGCGAACGCCACCTTTTTTGCCCTTCTTATTCGATGTACTGATTCTGGCCTGCCCCCTTCCGCAGGTTTCCTGCACCTCACGGCGCTTTGCACTGTCTCTACGAATTGAGGCATCTAACCCGCGTTTTCACGGATTTCGTGAGGAGCTCGTCTTTCAACAAGCTACAATATCATGGGAAGACGTTATGTTTACGTCACAAATCTCGGCAATCCGGTGCGTTGGGCTGAAGTTATACAGTTAAATCACCACGCGATCATTTCTTGCATCACTGCTGTAGTCGTTGACGCTTCCCAAATAGATGCTGGCGCGAACGGTCAATTTGAACAATTGGCGAGGCGTCTAAAGCTTTGGCTTTAATAAACCCTCCTATGATAACAAGGTGCCCCACGTATGACAAGAGTACAAATGACTATACGGTACTGTAAAGACCTCGCTGATGCAGGAATGATTGATTTCCGGCTATGTAGACGTATATGAATTCTGAATTTTCATCGCACCATATTGGTATTCATAGTTTCTCCGTCTGCTTCCTTTTTACCATGTAATCGTACCGGAAGCGTTTACAGCCGGCGCTTGCAAGAATCACCGATTTTTCAGTTTTCCCGAAGTCTCGTAGTTTAACCGCAAAATGTGAGGTCAGCTTTTTCAAACCAAGTCTGTCATCAGTTACAAATTTAGTTCGTTGAGGCAGTGGCGACGTTTTGCTAAGAAAAATCCTGCGCCAGCGAGTGAACAGCAATGTGACCTTCGATGGCATACTGACGATATGCGTATTTGCATGCACAGTTTTCCAATAACTGTGAGTTTGTCGGCTAGTAGCCGTTCCCACTTTGACAATATGATACTTTTTCGCAGTCAATTTTAATACGTAAATTCGCAGACATTTCACTGTTTCCTAGATACGGGCGCATCAGCATCGTTGTTAGTTGAAGCAACTGAAGTGCTCTGCTGCTAAGTTCGTAGCTGAAAGTCCAAATTCTGGCACGGCAAAAGAATGAAGGGAGCATTACGCGATGCAAAAGAAATAAAGAAACGCAAAAAAAGATGACAGCGAAGGAATAAAAAGAAAGTAACAAAGTAGAGAGGAAGGCAAGTTAGGGGGGGAAGAAAGCATAATGAATGAAAGAGAAAAACTGGGTCATATTCGTGAGATCTAGCTTGCCTTCATTTTCATGGGAATGTTTGCCTAATATGTTTTCTTTTTGCCGCTCGTAGCCGTATCAAATCGGAGATCAAGCTGCACGTCCGCAGCAACCGTACAGCGTGTTCCATTGTTGAACCTCGGGACGGCTTTAAGCTCTCCCTTAGTAGAGTACCCTGGGCTCTAAATCGTTACCCTCTTTTTCTAACCCCCCCTTACCACTTTTTCTAAACACCTCTAACGGTCTTATGTTATAATCGGGGTGGTGGTTGTTTTATCTCCCTTGTCGAGACGGCGTTATGCTCTCTCATAGTATAGAGTAGCAAGTACTCTAAAGCCTCAACCACTTTTTTCTAGCCACCATATTTTTCTAAACATAACTCTAGTTTTACTATTGTTTCGACGTGGAAGTGGCTTGCAACGTGCTAAAGTGCGTTCTGAAGGACCAAATAACGCTCATTCATCCATTCATCCGTCCATCTGTCCGTCCCTCCGTCCATCCGCCCGTCCATCCATCCATCCATCGATCCATCCATCCATTTTATTTCCTTATTCCCTTCTAGTCACGTGCAGGGTAGCAAAGAGAACTTAGTCATGTTAGCCATGCCATGTTTTTTAGAGTTATCTATACTCCTCCCTCTATCTCTAACTATAACCTTCCAGCTATAAACTTCTGGCGGAACCAGACTTATCCCCAAAACTTTCCCGCCACTCTGGTTCCATACCATTGAAAAGAGGATGCTTCCTACGCAACAAACCTCTACGTACATCTTGGCTTCAACATCCCTGCCGGGAGGACGTTCCGGTGCTTCGACTGATTAACTCCGACCACTAATCGAACTTGGCTGCTGCTCCATCCACCTCACATCATTATTATTGCTTCACTTATTTGTATAATTTTACTGTAGCTTTTTATGCACTGTCTTTTAATGTGTGCTTGCATGCATATGCATCCCTTGTCGACCGTCTCAACCCTGGTCACCTGAGCGTTAATGGAAGCCAGCCGTTACTACAGACTTCCTTCTACCCGTGTAACAGCCTTTTTTCTTCCAGGTATTAGTCTTCGTCTCAGCACAACGCTGCACAGAAGCCGAACGTGGTGGAAACGGAAGCGGAAATGATCTGTTTAGGGAAGTGGCTCACGTCCAAGGGAAAGTATACGCATGGAGACATAAAGAAGCAGCAACGCAGATTGCCAGCCGTAAAGGCTACGCGAAAACAGGAAAACAACATACACGATAAAGGAGCGTCCTCGTCTGCTCATGCTGGGATCATCGAACGGTCATGCTGAGCCACACAACCAGGAGATAGCTGCACCGTATACGTTAGCAGCGTGTGGAAACCTCATTTTGGTTGGGTTGGCAGGCAGCTGGTGCGTGTGATGCTTAATTTACCCAGAAGGTAGAGATGTTACTTAGCTCGTGCTTCAACTTGACAAAGCACGTGGCGGACTTGAAAACACTAAAGTCAGGCTCCACGAATCGTAGATGCTCTTGTTAAATTGCTTCGTCAAGGCAAGACCGAGCTTCAATGCAGAAGCACGTTGTTCGTCTGGTAACGAGGTTAATAGCAAATTTGTTTGCATTAAGGCACACAGTACAGCATTAAAGTGCACACATTTTGAAATACCCATCGGCGCAAAGTGATAAAAGGGTCTTTTTAGGGGCGAAGCTTCTTGAGCAGTGGGTTTGTTCCTCCTGGCTTGTCATGGTTCGTGACTGCCTAGTTCGATGACTCACTCAGCAGCTGCGGACGGGTGGACAGACAGAGAGGCGTACGAACGGACGGATGGACGCATGGACAGACAGACAGACAGACAGACAGACAGACAGACAGACAGACAGACAGATAGACAGACTGACAGACAGAAGGTCGGAAGGACGGATGGTTTGCCCCCCTCATCATCATTCACCACAAGAATATGCTGTGATTTTTTTGTACTCTCACTACTTACGGGTGGCCTTCGACGCCCACATGATGCACGGCACCGCTGCGTTACGCAGTGTTGCTTGTAGGAATCGTTCGTTAACCGCTGGTCTTGGTGGTCACCCGAGAGTGGAACGTTTCATTTTTAGCGCGATAGCGTTAGAAAACTCGTGCCGCAGAAATTCTGCCATCGGTGTCAGCCCGGTTGGTTGCGATCGAAAGATGGTCCGTGAGCGAAAAAGCTCGTTACAGAGATGGCCGTGGGAGGCCACGACTTGTCTACGTGTGTTGGGTGATTACGCTGAGAAAAGCCACGTAGTCAAAAAAACAAAAAGAAGTGCTCAATTTCACGAGGCGCGAGTGACGTAGTTTCTTTGCCCCTGCCACCTCTCTCTGCTTAGCTTCCAGCACTTTCGTCGGGACGAGAGAAGAGAGAATGCAATTGCAGTATGTGATAAACCTTTGCAACTCCACTTGTACTGGACGGATTCTTAAAATTTTTGCGGTGTTGATTTTTTGAGGCAATAAGCTCTTGTAGTGAATTCATTTATTGGTTACTCAAAAAGTGTTTCAGGACCTTTTTACCGCTTTTTGTCTAACAGGTGTCACGACGAAAACGAGTCCAATCTGTGATTTGTAGGTGCATTTGGGAGGCCTTAAACTACGTCGAAAAAGGCTCGGATAGTGCGGCCATCGCCACTTAAAAGACGTAGGAACTTTCAAACAGCTTTAAAAATCGCAGATATGCACGTCTAGTGGAAAACATATGCCTTTCCAGAGTCGAGCAAACGCTAGACAATCTGCTGCCATCTGTGAGGCATTTTGATACTTTTAAGGCCTCCGAGCTGGTGAGCGCGCAGCATGTATCTTGGAGGCCATGCGACTCTTGCTTTAGATCAAGAACCTGTATGTACCATTCGCGAGCGCGTGCTGGTACAATCTTTGATGGTTCAGCGAACTGGGAGCGCGGGGGTAAATAGAAACTCAAAGCAACACAGACAGTTCGCTGAACCATCATGAATTACCAACTAGCCCACCTTTTCATCCTATTGGTACAATCTACTTTGTGCGTGTGTGTATGCGTCCGTGTATGTCTGTATATGTAGCAAAACATTAATAAGTACTCACTTAGCGGTTAAAAGGTGCACTAGGAGCCAGATTTTGCTATCGCGTTCAACTTTTAAACGCGAAGCTCAAAGGTCCCCAAATTTTAGGCCGCGCGTTTGTGGAATCGGCTGCAGAGAAGTGAACTGAGGGCTGGTTCATGTTGCGTTCGTTTGTGGTCTTTTGTGCCAGGACGCAGCGGGGCGTATGCGTACCACCCGCGCTAGTTCAAGGTATATGGTTATTCATCTAGGTATGCGCGTTTGTGCTGGCGTATAAGCGCGTCTGAAGCGGGATATGTCCTAGTTATAAACGAGAAACAAGTTCTTGAAATATAGGGTACAAATCCCTAGTACATAACCATTTGGAAGTCGAAATTGAAATTGAACGCTGAAGACAATATCACTGGCAGACAGAGAGAGAATATTATTGAGGTCCTGTGAAACACCACCTCAAGGAGGTAGAGCAACGGGTCACTCTCCCGCCGAGAAGAGTAGGCTCAGCCTCATCGACGCGTCCTAGGCCCTCTGGACAGCTGTGAGTTGATGCAAAAGTTGTGAGCTCCCGAGCACAAAGCTCCATTCCTCTTCGGCCATACGCTAAAACCACAGTAAAGCGAGGCAGTGCCACTGGTCTAACGCAGATGCGGTGCCACAGTCGGAAATGTTGTATCATGTGGCACTTTCAGCATTGAAGTAGCTGACACCGGTCGATCCTGCAGCTGCCATTCAATGTTGGGTAACGGGTGTCTGAGGTCGTGGCAGCGTCTGCGCAGAGCTGATAGACAGAGCGGACAATGCGATGGTAAGTTAAGGCAAAATTGCCCCGCCACGGTTGTCTAGTGGCTAAGGTATTCGGCTGCTGACCGGCAGGTCGCGGGATTGTATCCCGGCTGTGGCGGCTGCATTTCTAATGGAGGTGGAATTGCTGTAAGCCCGTGCGCTCAGATTTGGGTGCACGTTAAAAAACCCCAGGTGGTCGAAATTTCCGGAGCCTTTCACTACGGCGTCCCTCATAATCATATGGTGGTTTTTGGACGTTAAATCCCACATATCAATCAAAACAAAATTTATGGTTAGTGTAAACAGAGGCTCTACATATTGGGCACCAGGACCGGCAGCCTATCGGGCTTCTACTGAGTGTGATGATGACGCAAGATTTCTTCGCTCACTCTTTCTCTTCACGCAGCTTGGTTCACCTATAGCGCTTGGGGATCCCTTGCATCAGCCAGTAGTAGTTCGAAGCCTCCAATCAGAAACTGCCACTTGTCGTTGGCTGGAATCTCATCCGTGGGTGAATGGCTTGCCATTCACCCACGGATGAGATTTGTCAGGTGCACCGCAAGAGATGCCGTGGATTGCATCAGACTGCCGCCTTGGCTGATTCCCGTTGCATCAGACAGCTCGCTGGTTGCATCAGGCAATGTATCTGTGCGTACGTCACTTGCACCAGACGATGCCAACTTGAATGCTTTGCCGAAGCAATGCAGTTTGGATTGAACTCCCAGGCCTAACAACGTAACACTTTTGACCACCAGTGGAATGCTTGGTGCTGGTGATTATTTCAGATGCGAATCATCTTATGAGAGCTTGAGACGGTGGCGTCTGCGCTCCACTGCGCATGCTCCTACGGTTTTTACCACTTTCTTCTTATACGCAGGCATTCACTCACCCTCTCCTCCTCCCTCGCGCAGCAGCCGCGTACCATCCACCTTTACGCAAGCGCTCGGTCACCTTTTCTCTTTTTCTCCGCCCATGCTGCAGCCTGTAAGCCCCCTGCTCCTCCACCTCCTTATTTTCTTATAAGCGCGTGGGCTCGGTCAAATTTGCTCTTGGTCGCTTCACTCCTGTTAGGATGAGTTTGAATACTGCGCTAATGGAAGAAATGCACGAACAGAACGTAATGATAACAAAAACACTAAATACAAAGCGCACACCTTAAAGGATACACTGAGTTAACACAAACGGAAACTTGGTGTTGATCTCCAATGCTGCTTTGCAACCCCTCATGGTTCTCTCCAGGGGAGATAGTGAATTTTTTTTCTTTTACGCCGCTGCCGTTACTGACTCGGTTATTGATCAGGCCAATTGTCTCATCACGATTTTTCTTCTCATATTCGCCAATTCTCTCATCATGATTTGAGCATGACAACACTGGCTATACAGTCGCACTTTGCGTGACAGCCGCGCAACTTCGATCAATTAAATTTCACGAGCACTTCACCTTCAGTCAAGCGCACCCCTCACGTAAGCAAATATCACTGTGGTACATCAGGAGGATATGTGTCCTAGGGTGCTGCGTGCCTAGTACCATCGATTATTTCTCGCAGGTTTCACAGTTTGCATAATGTTCGTTTTTTATGCGCTGCGTGTTACGTAACGCCTACAAATCGACACTGCTGTCAGCGGCACAAAAGATAGTAGAACTAGGCTTTGCGTGTCTCGACAACTATGACCATTGTAGATGAACCGACTGAGCTACTATAGCAGCGGTTTTTCTGAATACTTCACTGTTCAAATCAACAGAAATTTGGTGTACGTAATAAATTTAGGCCACCCCAAAGGCATTTTCATATGTCAGATGAGAGAAAGGAACTGTCGATGAGCATTGTTGGAGAACTAACTTTCATGCTATGCATTCAGTAGCTGTCATCTGCATGCCACCCGACACTGTAGGCTTGTATATTGCTGCATTCGAATGAACACGCTCGTGTTACACTTGCGCTCATAATGAGGTCCAGCATACATTACACGCTTTCAGGGTGGTTTTTCGTAAGCTTTGTTTATTATTTTTGGTCCCTCTCTCATCGTGAGCAAACGACGAGCTCTGACAGTAGTGCATACACATTCGAGAACGAAGGCGAAAAACAGTGACTCTTTGTCAGCCTTACGAAAATTACCGGAGAAACATCTCGTTGAACAAGCTCAGCAGATAAGCTGCAGGTATCCGGTCGCTGTAGTTATTATCCGTACCCATAGCATAATCCATGAGACAATTCTGTTAATCGATTCTCGGAGACGTTCGTTTGGCTATTCGCCTCACATGGTACTCTGGAAGTTCGGTGATCACAGTGGAAATGCGGGCTTGTAACATAGTGAAGACAAGAGAGATAGCGCGGAATAAACGGGGACGCAGAAAGAGGACATACAGCATAGGGTCTCTCAAAATAGTGACTTTGCTGTGTGTCCCGTTCTTATGTCTAAACTCATTCAGTACTATTTTTCTTTGCCAGCTGGGTAAATATATTGCTATATCCACTGATACACACTTACGTCACACAGAGCCACACCCAATCACGCAGATCACACTATCTACAAAGTTTTGTTACAGGCGCTTTGCAATACATTCTGAGCATGGTGACAAAACGCTGCCTATTGATAGTGGAGGCTCCCAACAACACATTAGCCAAATAATATAGCGCACCACGCAGCCTAAAAGTGATCAAAGTCATGGGGTGGGCGTTATGTTTTCCTGTGGACCTGCCATCTATCACAGTTTAGCTTCCAGCGCTTTCGTCTGGACGAGAGAAGAGAGAATGCAATGACAGCATGCCACAAATCTTTGTAACTCCGCCCGCACTGAAAGGATTCTTGAAATTTTCGTGACGTTGAATTCGTAAGACCATAAGCGTTTTGAGTGAATTCATTTCATTTTTACTTGAAGAAAGTGTTTCAGGGCCCCCTTAGGGCTCGTGGTCAGCAAGAACGTCAGCGTCAATTTTGGGGCGTGTAATGCACAGCAGGTACGTTGCTATGGCCCAAGATTATTCTGCATTTCTAAGCTCGAATTTCGTGGAAGGTGTAGTGCTGCTGTCAGGGACTGTCGTCTTTGGCGTGTTCCGCGAAACCTCGCCTAGGTATTCCGGGACGTTGCAATAAATGAATAGCGCCAAATCAGTCTCGTCTTGTTTTTGAAGCCCTTCGTATAGGCGATTTTAAGGTTGATGCAGTGTAAGATTCTCTGGTCTTGTCCGTCCATACCAGTGTAAAGCATCTGTGTAGAGCGATCGCTGCAACCTGCAAACGTTTCACCACGTGTCTTCTCGAGAAAAATACCTCAACCACTTATCTCGAGGCGTCAGGTCCAGCTTCGGCAGCACAGAATGCACCGATCGGGTCGACGCTACTTATGTCGGGTATTTCTCAACGCCCACGCGTTAAAAATGCTCATGTGTGTTCTCGTCGTTCCCAAGTGTCACACCAATGGCACATACCCGCATAGAAGTGGCAGATCCCCAACTATAGGTATGTGCCACTGTTTGGCGGTAAGTGTTTGACGGCGTGTGCGACGAGATTGTGACATTATTTATGTCTGGAACAGCACCGTCAAACCATCTTACCTCCCATGCTAATTTTGGTTCACGCCAAGTTAAAGAGGTGACCACGAGAGCACCCAAACGTAAGCGGCGAGATAGATAGATAGATAGATAGATAGATAGATAGACAGATAGATAGATAGATAGATAGATAGATAGATAGATAGATAGATAGATAGATAGATAGATAGATAGATAGATAGATAGATAGATAGATAGATAGATACGCTCAATGTCGCCGAAGTTCGCTAAGAAATGCTTCGTATTTAAAGCTTTATTTTAGTCTTGCAGGCCGCGCTTAGTGCGGAGTGGGCGTATCCAACGTAGGGACGGACAGGGAGTACCTGGCGGTCGCTTCGTTGGCCTGCTAGACGACCCATTGCTGGTCACCGAAAAGGGAACTTTTGAGGGACCTCTCAAGATTGTTTGAGGTAGATTTGTGATGAGCGTTTCTACACTCCCTGAACTATGAGTGCGAGTGCCGCCGTGTGCCCGCACGAGGAGCTCGAGGGACCCCATCGAAACTGGAAACAATAGATCATTTTAGGGGCGAAGTTCCTTATAGCGGCACCTGTCCATCCCTCATAGCCGTTGTAGTAGTGTGTAACAAGTATAACGTTTTGACCTCCAAGGTGGTGCCGGTGAGAAATTTCTTCTGTGCGTTGTTGAACAATAAAAGACAGTGCTCAATGTACACGCCAATGGCTGCTAAGAGGGAAAGACAGACAGGAAAATTCGACATTCAGTTAATGCGCCCGCTGCAAATTTTTTGTTCAAAAACGCACAGAAGACAAGAAAGGGTTGCTACGTTATACTCGCTGGGCGTAACATCCTAGGTTTTAGAAAGGTTTAGCGGGCGTTGAATACAGGGAACTAGTATATACCATGAACTCGAGGTGTTTAAAGGTGGGAAGTAGACACGAAGCGCAAGCGGTAAGAAAGTGTGCGTGTGTCTCCTCACGTTCAGTCCTTGGAATGTCCGCTGGATGTCGGTGCTTCTATATGGGGAATATATCATGAAAAGATGCGAGATGGTGATACTTAGAGTGTTGAATAGGTGGATGAACGGACACACAGACACATGCATGGATGGACGCACGGATGGCTGCACGGACGGATGGACGCATGAAAGGACGCAGGAGAGGATGCATGGACGAAAGAGGAGCGGAGGCATGGACGAAAGCAGGGATGGACGCACAGATGAACGTGCGGACGCACGAACAGACGCGCGCACGGACGGGCGGATGGACGCATGAGCGGCCACACAGACGCACGCATGGATGTACGGAAGCAAGAACAAATGGACGGATGGATGCTTCGCCCCACTATTCATCATTCACTCCGTGGAAACGCTGCCATTTTTTTTTTACCTGTAGGTGATTTAGCACTTTACGATAAACCCTTTTAGAAATACCTTTACGTGAGATTGGTATGGATTTATCTGTGCTTGTCTTTTTGTATTTTGTAGCTTTCATTTCTGAGTTCTCCAGTGTGACAGTATGCGCGGCCGTACTGTCCTAACATGTCTACAACATTATATACGTATGGAAATCAGAGTATTGCTCTAATTTAGGAGTTCATTTTTCTTATTTAAACTATTTGCGTAAATCAAGCACCACAGTTTTCTAGGTCACCGGTAATCTTTCTAGTATATAATCTTCATTATTCTAAAACTGCACAATATTTTATAAAGCCACTCAATTCTTGGCCAATCCTCAACAGTGAATATGCGTCAGGGACAATAGGTGAACATAAACAAGAAGAACCAACCTCAACGAGATCACCCATGACACAGCGCGCGCACTTGCAGACCTATCAATAAGAAATCATTTTTCAATGAAGCTCCATAATCGGTGCATTCCGTTGTTTCGTCAGAATTATTGGTTCACACATTGCTTCCTTTTTTGTTTGTTTATGGTCCCCATATCTTTTTATACTGAACCTATGATTCGTTTTCTTATTCAAAATTTCAACTGGTGCAGTTGGTGTACGCTTTCTGCACATCGAGCTTAATTATTTTCTCAGATGACTGTGAAAGCTTTGGGTTGTAAAATTTTCAATAACTGTAAAGTTTTTGGCAAGAATTGTAATGTACAGCTACATGCCTTCCCATTGCCCCCGTAACAACTTCGTTATTATTTTTCTTTTTGTTTGTTCTAACCGCCCTGTCGTCAAGCCAATGACACATAACTGGTCTTTATCTGTCATCTGGATGAAGCATGTTGCAACATTCCTAGGATATATCCGCACCAAATGACGCCGCATTCCACCGGAAAACATCTATAAGGCACAGTGACTGGGAATCCTGCCCTGTACCTTTTGTGTAAATGTACGAAACAAAGCATTCATTTAGTAGTTGCAATATGGTGTAAACACCGCGAAAGGGTGGATTGCAAATCACACCTTCATATCCGTAGCACCAACCGTGAAGGCAAAGTGCTCCGGACATTCTTTCTGACGGGAATTGACATCAGTAGAACAGCTTGCGCCGAACTTCAACATGCGCGCTTTCTACTGAGGCCGCATAAATGCTATAGAATAGTGTTCGATCATGTGCCGCCATGGTAAGAAGACTATATATAGTTAGCTGAACACGACAAAGCTGCTGTCCATTGCCGAGATAAAAAAGGAGGTGAGTGGGATGACAAAGTTGTTCAGGTAAAACGATTTTAACGTGCCACTCCTGTCTTTCAGTGACAGTGTGGCCGCGGTAGCAATGATGTTCAGTTGAAAGGATGATTTACGCTGCCCACCTGCGTTCACCAAAGTTTGTATTACGCTCCTCTTTGTCAGCCCAGGCATCTACAATGTAGCATGCTTTTATGTTATAAAATATTTGTGGAGGGGCGAAGCATGGACAAGCGTGTTTCAGCTCCACCACTTGGGCAAGGAATGTGCAATGAGATACAGCATGATAAGAAGGGCCTAACGGGGGTTATTCACTTCATTGTTTTTAGAGAGATTTCTTTGACAAGGCACTACAGTGCTGGCAAGTCTGAGACTGGGCGTTTAGAGATGACTGTTACAGCTCTATTCACGTCGTTGGAAGGCTAGCCTAAGGTGGTCTCATGATCAAGACCTGCGGATGCCCATAACGCTCTTGAGAACAGACGCTGCGCGGTGACTACAGTCAATTGATCACCGTATCACACTTCTACAATAGAAATACGCAGGGTTTCTCTAACGTGCGGCTGTATTCGATCGACCCGAACTCTCAACTTCGTTTGCCATGCGGGCCTCACCACGCGATGAAACTTTGCTGTGTAGCATGTGGTGAAGCGCGGCATTCATGAAAGCGTAATCGTGGCACTTTGGAATGGGCAGCGAGACAGCATGCAACACTTGCGCCTCCGAGGAGACGCTTGAGCACATTCTATGGCACTTACCCCCATACCAACCTGAACGACGTGCCATAGAAGCCACGCTCCGTCACCTAGATTCATCATCACTTACAGAAAAGAAGATTCTGTGACAGTTGGCGATAGTCTGGCATACGCGCGAAGCCACGAAAGCTCTCTTGTGCTTCTTAAGGATTACTGGACTTCACGAGCGCTTGTGAAAAAAGAGCGTGAGATCGTGCTGCGTAGTCTGTAGCTGATTGTTTAGCAGTCTCTTTCTTACACTTCTTCTTTTCTCTCTATCTCTGATATTCCCCCATTCCGCCACCCCAAGTGTAGGGTATCCAACCAAGCCAAGCTTGCTTGATTGCCCTGCATTTCTTCTCTGTCTCTCTTTCTCTCTCTCTAGCCTAAACTGGTGCTTCTTTCTCCTCTTTCCGTTCTGCCTCTCATTGACCATTAGCAGTGATTTGCTCCTAAACTGTCATCGTGTTAAACACCGCAACAGGCTACTGAGTATGTTTTACAGAAGGAAACAACACTTGAAAGCCATTTAGAAACGCAATCCAACAATCATTTGCTCTGTAAAGCAATAAATACGGGTACGTCGTGGCTTACTTGTTGGGCCAATTGTCACCTTAATTTTTAGTTTCCTGATGGCGAGGGATTGGACCTACCGTATTCTCCCGCTGCACACCCGTTTACGATGGACCACGACGGCGACATGACACGCTGAAAAACCAGCACCCCAAGCTACTTTATGCTTAGAGATTGTTTTTTTTTGTGTGTTGAGGAATATGTAGTGATTTTCATTCGCACGGCTGATGAAGGGAAGCGTTCTTTGTTACATTTTGTAGTCGGAGTTTGTTGAAACTAATTGTAAAACTATGAATTCAACGGTAGGCTCGCAGAGATTCCACAGTGTGCATCGCTCCTAAGGTTCAGCACTTGTGAAAATGCTGTACTTACATTTACGCATCAAAGTTGTCATGCAGCACAAAAAGAAAGAATGATTGCAGATTTCTATGTAAATTCTTCACTCAGAATGCAGTACGTGTTCAAATAATTCTTACGATCATTATTGCAAGTGACCTATTCCCAAGACCGATACAACACTTTGCGAACAAACAAAAGTAGCTTTCCAATCTAGCAAACGGCGTCAGCAGCAAATTGTTTTTTTAGTGACGAAATTCCTTATGCCGTGGGTCGTGCGTACGTGATACATGTAGTAGTAGTAGTCATCGTCGTCATAGTAATAGGTAGCCACCTCTCGTTTAGTCTTTGGATTGTCCACTTGACTGCGGTACTTCTATATGATGAATATATGATGGAAAGATGTGACATGACAGTACTTGGAGTGTTCACTAGGTGGACGGATGTACGGATGGATGGGTAGAGAGACAAGCAGGCTACAAATCGACAGACGAGCGCATATACGGGTGGATCGATGAACAGACAGATGCACAGGTGGACGGACGCATGGACGCACGCACGGTTGAACGGGCGCACGAACGGAGGCATGAACGGACGCACGGACGGATGCATGGACGGACGCACGGAAGCAAAAACCAACGGGCTGACGAAAGCGCGGAAGGCCTGACGAACACTTCGCCCCACTCATCGGATATGCAGTGACTTTTTTTCGGGGGCGGGGGGGGGGGGATATGGGCGGATCTTTGATCTGAAATGGTGTCGGGCAGGCAAATGATCAGTTGGAGCTATGTATGCCATCCCCAGCGAACGTGCTCTCGCAACCATCACATTGACGCCGTAATGCCGTATTCTTAAAAGTGTCTCACATCTCAAGCCAACTCAGCGGGGGGTTTCAGGAGAAAATGTTTCGCGCGTGCTCGGCTCCACGGCTGCGATGACGTCGCTCACAATGCAGCTGTAATGGCGTGCGTGCTTGGGAGCGACGCTGAGATCGACGTAACTGATAGAGCAGCCAATGGAGATTCCTCATGACGCTGTTGCCCAACGGAAGTTTGTTTCTCCTAGACATATGCAACGTTCGCTGTATAAACACTAATAATTGCTCAGTGCCTCAATGCTGAGTTAGAGTTTTTGAGGTGTTATTGATGATTTTGATTGATTTGTGGGGTTTAACGTCCCGAAATCACCATATGATTATGAGAGACGCCGTTGTGGAGGGCTCCGGAAATTTCGAACACCTGGGGTTCTTTAACGTGCACCCAAATCTGAGCACACGGGCCTACAACATTTCCGCCTCCATCGAAAATGCAGCAGCCGCAGCCGGGATTCGATCCCGTGACCTGCGGGTGAGCAGCCGAGTACTTTTGCCACTAGACCACCGTGGCGGGGCGTCTTTGAGGTGTTAAACCATCAGGGTAGGTAAAATATGCGAAACGTACAAAACAATCTAATCGACCATCAATATCATCACATGTGTTTTTAACGTACGAGGCTAGAACGAGCAAGAGGCGTCACACATATTTTTCAGCCTTTAGACTACCTAATACAGAAAGTGGAAGAGATTTATTTGGCAGAAGAAATGTCAAAACTATTTCAATCAGCCCTTGTCTGTGCTAACCAAACGTGTTTTTTAGCATGTGTCTTTGTTATGAAAGATGGTTTTAGAAGCGGGTCATCATGCTCCTGGGAGGTGTTTTAAATGCAAACATGGGAAAAAACTGCCTATTGCTGACTTCTTTCATTAAAGAGATACGCCCTATTGCGTCACAATGACATCATGGTTTTGCCTTCTCTCATTTCCTCGCCTTTCGTTTCTCTACTACACGAGTGTCTCTCTAGTAGGGGCTCTTGAGATTCGAAGTTAGATGATCTAGAATAGTCATGTTTCATAATCAGTGGAGCAATATATGTTACGTAAGTGTTCCTACATGTTTAACCTTCACTATCCAACTGAAGTCAGCTATTCTCGAAAGATAATTCAGTAGGCATTCTTGTTTGGAATTTCGCTGCTCGTTTTCTGGCTTGAAAAGGTCAATTTTTACATTCATTTGCTAGGCATGTATATATTGCATGAAGCGCGCACCATGATGTTGTGCTCCCTGGCTCAGTGACTCGTAATCTGAGTCAGTGAGCTAGCTAGTGGCGTTCTTCGACTTTGCGTTCACTCGATTTCCGCCGACTCCGATCATTCATAGACCCCATTCATACACTTCTCAACGGAAGGACCGCTCCATCAGTTGGAAGCGCACTGCAAGTTCTGTAATCCTTGGAGACAGCACTTATAAGCCATGGTTAACAATATCAACCCGAGTAAAAACATTTGCAGTCAACCCTTACCCTTTTCATTCAGCCCTTAGCTTGAGGCGTTCTGGTTATCAACGGTGAACGCTACAATGCACGAAAGCGCATTATTTGTCTTTCCATTTCTTTATGTGTTTCTATATTTTTACAGCAAAGCTGTTCAAGCCAGCGGTGAAGAGAGAGAGAGAGAAATAATTAAAAGGAAGAGACAGGGAGGTTAACCTAGACGAAATGGTTTGCTACCCTGTACGGGGGTGGGGAAAAGGGTCGGAAAGAGGATAGCTATAGAGAGATATAAAATAAATTAGAAAAAAAAACACATGCACACACAATCAGGGAGTTCCAATCACAGTCGTTCGGACAGGCTGGTTGAGCGCAAGAAGCGCATGAGCGCTTTCACAGCCTTCTTCTGCGACATAAAGTCCTGTCGGCAGCGCAGGAGTCTTTCTTCCGAAAGAGGCTGGTTGTCCAGTTCTAGTGCATTGCAGAGTGACTGTCTTTGCGAGCAGTATTGTGGGCATTCACACAGAATTTGCCAAGTTGTTTCATCACTGCCACAATGGTCGCAGGCAGCAGTGTCAGCCATTCCTATGCGGAACGCGTACGCATTGGTAAATGCGACGCTCAACCATAATCTGCACAGCATAGTAGCGTCTCGTCGGCATAATTCCGGGTGGGTGGTGGTGGTGGTGAAAACATTTAATAACCATTAAATGGTTACAGAGAGGTGATTGGGTTGGGGCCTTATTGGCCTCCTACCCTCACAGTACTAGGTGGAACCCCTATTCCGGGGCTCCATTGGCAAGCAACGCCGCCCGCGCACGTTGAACCAGAGCCTCTTGGGCCTTCAGGTCTTGACAGCCGAGCAGGGCCGCCTCCCAGTCCTCTCTCGTGGGATTGGGGTTGGGGGGGATAGATGGATTAGACTGGCACGCCCAGACGATGTGAAAGGTGTCAGCCACCTCACCACAGAACTGGCACGTGCCATCAAAGGATGAATTGAAATGTTTTAGCACCGCCGGGCACAGTACAGTATTGGTAAACAGTTTTAAAAGGAGGCGCTCGTCAGCGCGATGCAGTCCCTTACAAGGGTCTGGATAGCGCCGGTGCTCCTCCTTGTAGTAATTGGTAATATCTTTGAATGAAAGGGCCGAATTGTCTGATTGCGAGTAGGCTTCCAAAGACAGGGAGATAGCCCGGGAAGAGAGTGCGCGGGCGGCCTGATCGGCCTGTTCGTTACCCCTGAGTCCTTGGTGACCGGGTGCCCAAACCAGATTTCGCGGAGTTGGATTAACGTATCGGCAGCTAGGTTCCAGTATGCGCTGAGCAAGCGGTGAAGCCCACCCTAGCTGATAGTTCCGACAGGCCCCTCGTGAGTCGGTGATGATATGTTTAGAAGAGGGATAGGTGAGAGCCAGAGCGATGGCAACCTCCTCCGCGTGTGTTGCGCTGTAGGCTTTGAAAGTGAGCCCGTTTACGGTGTTTGCGTTGTGTATGACTGCGGCAGTATACCACCCCCCATGGTGCGGGCCGGCAACGTCCATGTAGCACACGTGTTCCTCTTGACCAAAGTGTCGCTGCAACGCTTCCGCGCGCGCCTGGCGGCGACCACTGTGGTTTTCTTTGGACATGTTGCGGGGAAGGGGTCGGACCCGGAGGGCGCGTCTCCAAGGTTCTGGCACTCTCACCCTTTCCTCAATATAGTAATCGTGTTTGATGTGTATTCGGTCCAAGAGGCGGCGACCGGAATGGGTCTGTGCAAGGCGCGTGTATTGGTTAACGAGGTGGGCTTCTCGAAGTTCCCGGTAGGTATTCACCACGCCTAGGGCCAGAAGTCTCTGGTTGGACGTGGTGATAGGGAGGTCGAGAGCCCGCTTGATAACTTTACGGTGGATGACCTCGAGTTGATCATCCTCGTGTTTGCGTAGGTGCAAGTAGGGAGTCGAGTAGAGTATTCTACTCGTTACGAAAGCATGGGCAAGCCGCATTGCATCCCTGCTACGTAATCCGCCCCGCTTGTTGGAGACCCGGCGGACCATACGGCCCACCTGGTCTCCCACCGTGCGAAGTTTGGCTACTGTGGTGTCGGCCTTGCGTTGGTGGTGTATGAAGAGGCCAAGGACGCGGATCTCCTTGGCCTCACGGATCGGTCCCGAGGGAAGACTGATATGGAGCTGAGTTGTGTCCTGAGGGGAGGGACGTACGTGCACAAATTCTGACTTAGCCGGGGCACACTGGAGTCCGCAGTAGGTTGCGTAGTCGTCGACTACAGTCGCTGCTGCTTGCAGGCATGACTCCATGTGACCCAGGTTACCTTGCGTGGCCCAGATCGTGATATCATCCGCGTAAAGAGCGTGATGTATCCCTGGTAAAGAAGCCAATTTGGGGGGAAGATGAAGCATGGCTATATTAAATAGGAGGGGAGAGAGGACCGCGCCTTGAGGAGTTCCCCTCGAGCCGATGACGTAAGGCCCATGTTCCTCATCTTGTATGCGTATGTAGGCTCGACGGTCTGTAAGAAACTGTCTAACATAATTGAATGTTTTATAACCACAGTTGGTCTGACTGAGGTGGTCAAGGATTACCTCATGCTTCACGTTGTCGAATGCTCCTTTAAGATCCAAGGCTAGGACTACCTTGTCATTGTGGGGGCATTCAACAGGATCTAATATGTCATGGTGGAGCTGTAGAAATATATCCTGGGCTGACTTCTGAGGGCGGAATCCAAACATGGTGTCCGCAAAAGTGTGCTGTGTTTCTAGAAACTCGGAGAGTCTGTCGCGCACCATCGTTTCCATCAGCTTGCCGACACAAGACGTGAGGGAGATGGGGCGAAGGTTCTCCACGTCAATAGGTTTACCTGCCTTCGGGATGAAGGTCACGAGAGCTGATTTCCATTCAAGAGGGAGAAGAGTTTCTCCGTCCCAAATGCTATTGATGTATTTGAGGAGCGTGGCGTAGGCTGCGTCGGGAAGATTGGCCAACAGTTTGACCGTAACCTGGTCACGCCCTGGTGCAGTGCCACGCTTCATCTTGCGTAAGGCCGCCTGGAGGTCGTGGAGCTGGAACGGGGTGTCCAACTGCGTGTTCTTTTTGCCTGCGTAGGAGTATGCGGCCGTCCGGGGGTCCTTGGTGGTGCACAGGTATCGGTCCCTGAGCGTGTTTGCCAGCTGTGTTGTCGTTCCTGTAAAGTTGTGCATGACCTTATGTAAGTGACGTTGAGTTTCCGTGCGTGTTTGTGTTGGATCGATGAGAGCGCGAAACAGGCGCCACGTGTTGCGACCAGACATCTGGCGTGCAGCCGTGTTGCACCTGTCCACCCAGTTAGTGTCGGCTAGCTGAGCAGCATATTCCGCAGCTTGCTCCGTGAGTTCTAGGATGCGTTTCTTGAGGCGTCTGTTATGTTTCTGTTTTTTCCATCGTTTGGTGAGGCTGCGGCGGGCCTGCCAAAGATGGAGGAGGTGGTTGTCCACGTCCGTTTGAGTTTCCGTGAGCTGTATCAGCTGTTCGTGTTGTTTCAGTGTAGACGTCAGTGATTTAGACCAGGTGTCGTATCCCGACTGGAGAGGGTCTACAATAGGTAGAGTGGTGCGGAAAGTTGTCCAGTCTGGGATACGAGCTTGTGTAAGTGGGCGTTTTAAGGGACGCATGTACACAGTTGTGTTTAATACACAATGATCACTACCGAGAGTGTCCTGTGTGTTCAGCCAGTCGGCATGGCGTATGTTGCGTGTAATTGTGAGGTCCGGGCAAGTATCTCGTTGAACAGAGTTGCCTACACGTGTTGGGCTGGCGGGATCAGTGTGGAGGGTGAGTCCAAGTGTAGAAAGAAGTTCCGCAAGCTTCCTTCCACGCGTGTCCTCTCGTGGGTAACCCCATAACCTGCTTGGGGCATTGAAGTCGCCGACGATCAGGAGGGGGTCCCGTCCTGCCACCTGCATAGCTTGTGTGAAAGTTTCGCTGAACGTGACGTTCTTAAGCTTTGGGGGACAGTAAATGTTTAAAATATGAACAGGTGGGTCAGATCGCCTTATAGGCAGCACCGACACCATTGTGTATGAGAAAGGCGGTGTTGTGGGGAGTGTGACTTCCTGGGCGGTATATTGCTTGTGAACAAGTATACATGTCTCCGGGTTGTGTTGAAATGTAGTGTAATTTGTGAGTTTGACGTCCGAGCCGGGTTCCTGAAGGGCAACCACGGCAACAAGGAACTCAAAGGTCTCAAGATAGAGGCGGAAATGAGCCCGCTTCTTGTGGTTCTTGAGACCTCTGCAGTTCCACTGTGTTAGTAACAACGGCTGAGTTGCTCTGGCTCGCGACCTAGGGTTGGAGGCCATGTTCGGAGATAGAAGGCGGGGTTGCGTTGTTAAGATTACTCAGTTCACCAGCACCCTGTGCTGACGTACTGGAGTCTTCAGAAAAGTCCGACTCATCTGGAGTCACTCTGTTAAATTTTGAGGGGCGATTAACGTCCCTAATTGGCCCTACGCGCTTGAGGACGCGTGGATTGTCTTGTATCCACTTTTGGATAATGTGAGTTACTGTTTGTGTCACCTGTGCGATGACAGTCTCCATATGACGCGCGATGGTGTCGTGGATAATTTTGGGGAGGTCGGCCAATTGTGTTTCTACTGCATTCACCTGGGTCTCCAGGGCCGCGACGCGACTCTCTACAGTAGTAGGAATCTCCCTGTCTGTTATATTTTCCTCTTCGTCGCTCAACGAGGGTTTAGTAGTGAGATTGGTTTTGAGCGAGTCAAGTTCGCTGGCTAGTTTTTCATTCTGAGATCGCAAAAGGGCGAGCTCATGCCTGAGTTTTTGTGTTTCGGTAGTGCTTGTGGCAGAAGGAGGTGGAGAGGAGAGAGAGGAGGGAGAGGAGGCGACCTCCACCCAACTGCCCACCTTGGGTTGGTTGCGTGCAGCGTTGCCAGATGGAGCGCCGAGAGCTGGAGATTCCGCCGCGCCAGGTGGTAGCGTTGCCGTTGCTGCTTTGCCAGGAATTGGCACTTTGCCAGTTGACCGGTGCTTTGGTTTTGTTGGGGTCCCCGATGTCCTGGACCCTGGTTGCTGAAGCCTGATGAATTTTTCAGTGCATTCGCGGGAGCTCGTGAGGTGCGGACCCCCGCAAACTATGCACGTTGGGTTGCATTCGTGGGGGGCCATCCCCTCAGGACCAGCGCCCACGTTTTGGCCACAAAGGCTGCATCTTTCGGTGACCGGGTTGGGACAGATATCCGCCCGGTGCCCCAGTGCACCACAGCGGTAGCACGCTGGCACTGTCTTCTTGTACTCCCTGACGGGAGTCAGTTCTGCGTTATAGTGGACGAAACGCGGAACCTTCCATCCCGCGAAAGTCAACACAGCTACGTTGGAGTTCCCCAGCTTGCGCGCATAGACTAGTTCACCGCCACGCCACTGCACACTATGTTTCAGAGACGCACTGGTTTCGAGGTTGTGCACAGAAATCACGCCGCGACACACATCACCGGTGAGCTTGAGGTGACCGCGAAGCGGCAGCGGTCCTTTGCTGGTGTTGATTTGAAAGTCCGACATCAGTTTCTGAACCACCTCGTTATTCTGCGTGCCACAGATGATGATGTTTTGCTCCCAATTGGGAGAAATGGTGATGTCATTCATGTGCTGCCTTCCGATGAGTTGGGAAATGGCAGCGCCGAGCTCACCTTGTTGAAACGCTGCCTTGAGGGCTACTGTGATGCGTGGCTTGAGCACGATCACGTAGTCGCCAGGATTCATCCTGACCGTTGGTTTCGGCGTCCACTTGGAGACTGGTGAAGTCTTTTGTGGAGCTTTAGGAGATGGAGCGCGAGCGTCTCCAGTGGCTGAATTGTTGAGAGGAGTTTTCAGTGCAGACGCTCCTTCCGCGTTTCTTCGGCGGCGACGCCGACCCTCGACGAGTTGAAAAATGTCGGCTTGCTCCGCCGAAATGGTGGATGGGCCGTCGTCTGATGGATTTGTCGGGATATACGACCACGACAGAGTCGTAGGGTCGTAGCCACGTTGTTCAGGCAGCGCCATGTTGAGGAGTTGACCGAGCGGCGTCTCCGCATCCAGCAGCGACGGAGCCGCCGCCGTGAGGCTTAGCTCGTTCGCTACGTTGTGATGCAAAGTTGCTCGAAGTGGCCGAAAATTGGGCGTACCTGGGTGAGATCGGTGTCCCCAGAATCTTGCTGACTTGGCAGATGCAGTCACACAAGTTTTAGAGCAGCCACATTGAAGAGAACACGGTTCCAGCCGAAAATCGACGGAGCCGATGAGCGTCGCGTCCGATCACTTCGCGAAGCGCCCGCGTCTCCCATAATTCCGGAGGAATTCGAAGACTGAGAGTTGGGTCTAAAGTACCTAACCGTGCATGGAAGAAATGTGACTCGTTCCATTGTGACGTGGTGTGCTTGCGAGCAAGCATGCGGAGTTTCCGTGCAGCGTCAGTTCTAGAAAGCGGAATTGATATTTGATCGCTTTCAGTATGGGCGGAACCGGCAGCTCGATCGGCCCGTTCATTGCCAATTATTCCTCAATGACTTGGCAGCCATTGAAAGGCTATTTCATGTCCTTCCTCAATGAATTGGTGAGTCTTTTCTGCAATCCCAAATACCAGCTGTTCATACGGGCCGTGGCATAAAGGGGATAGAAGGGATTGCAGTGCCGCCTTTGAGTCACTGAAAATTGTCCATTTTTGTGGCTGTTGATCGCTGATAAATTGAATTGCGGCAAAAAGAGCTGTGAGCTCTGCTCCCGTCGATGTCGTAAGGTGGGAGGTCTTGAATTTTCTTGTCGTGTCTATTATCGGTATAACAAATGATGCCGTTGAACTCTTCTCTAAAACAGAGCCGTCGGTGTATACGTGCATACAGCCTTGATACGTATCGTATAACAAGAGCAGTGCAAGCTGTCTAAGAGCAGGTGACGACATATCTGCTTTTAGATGCGGAGCATCTAATACTCGAGGCTTGTAGTGCGGCGCCGTCCGCAAGCTTCCTCTTCCTTCTTCCACCATCTGTGCATCCCTTCCTCCTCTACACACCGCGCGCGCTTCACTCCTCCACCATCTGTGCACCCTTCCTCCTCTACACACCGCGTGCGCTTCTCCTCTTCACGAACATTCGCTAGCTGTATAATGTAGCGCGCACGCGCCGTCACGCTTCGAGAACATGGGCAGCTGACGCGCGCGCATGCGCCGTCGCGCTTCCAGAACATCGGCAGTTGACGCGCGCGCATGCGCCGTTGCGCTTCTCCCCCTTCTCGAACATTCGACAGCTGACAGTGCATGCGCAGTCGCGCTGTATATATACTAAAGGTCGGCGCTCGCTCGCTCAGTTGCCGCTCGTCGGTTGGTTTGCACGGCGCGTCGACGTCCGAGGTCGCAATGATCGACGTCCCTTCGACCAGCGCCGGCCAAAGTGGCATCTAAAAGCCATCGTGCTCAAAGTTCGTCGCAATAAATAAACACCGCCCTTTCGCATACGTGTCGTACGTGTTCACTCATTTAACACCCCTCCTACAACCACGTTAACCAATTTAGCCAGCGACCCAAGTAAGTCGCAATTTAACACCCCATTTCACAACCACGTTAACCAATTTAGCCATCGACCCAAGTAAGTCGCACTTTAACACCCCGTTAACCAATTATATGCTCCGCATCCTCCTCAGTGTTCCCCCGAGGGAAGCTGCGGGCAATTTTTTTTCTTGATGCCAGGTATAGCTAGCCTGATATTAGCCTGAGTCAGGCACCAGGGAGGAGTCAAAGGCCTGGCGGCGGGTGTGAAGCATGTTGGCAAAGAATCGCGGTATGTGGTGACCGTATGGCAAAATGACGAACGTGGTCTGTCTGCTGGTAAAGAGGCTAGATGGTGGCAGGGTGTCCGAGCAATATGCCTCATATGTGTCCGGTGTGCCTCAACGTCGATATGTGTCGTGATGAGGTGGTCACCGGCGATAGCTATAGTAGTCATTGTTGACGCACTACGAGGCAAGCCGAGGCAAATCCGGAGTGCCTGGGACTGAACACTCTGTAGCGTTCGAAGGCTTGTTTTGCTTGCATTGGTCAATGCCGGTAAACTATACCGCAGGAAACCGAGAAATAGTACTCTGTACAGCTGTAGCATTGCACTGGGAGACATTCCCCAAGTCTTCCCTGCAAAGAACTTCAGTATATTACAGATGTCTATTAACCGTTTCTTCATGTACGAAACGTGATCGCTCCATGATAGATTCCTGTCAATTATGATGCCCAAAAACTTGTGCGATCGAACGTATGGTACAGTTTGACCATTGATGCTTATAGTGTACTGATCCATAGGCTTTCGTGTGAAAGCTACGAGGGTGCAATTCTCGGAAGAAATTTCCAAGCCTCGATTTCGGAGGTAGTGTAATGTTTCAGTGGCAGCTTTTTGAATTCTTCCTCGTAACTGCAGGCGTGTGACAGCCGATGCCCAAATGCAGATGTAATCTGCGTACATCGATAGCCTGACCGTGCTTGGCAGATGCTCAGTGAGAGCAATTAACGTAAGATTGAACAGCACAGGGCTGAGTACGCCACCCTGGGGGACGCCACGGTGGCTGTAATGTGGAGAGGTTGGACCGTCTTCAGTGCTCACAAAGAAGGATCGCATTGACAAATAACTATGTATCCAGCGATACATCCGACCACCTACTCCTATCTATATCTTCGAGAGCGGTGAGAACAGCTTCATGCGTAACGTTGACATACGCCCCTTTGACGTCTAGGAACAAAGATGCGCAGAGACGCTTACGGCCTTTCTCGTGTTGGACATAAGTGACCAGGTCGACTACGTTGTCAATCGATGCTCGACCACGCCAAAATCCTACCATGGCATTTGGGTAGATGTTGTTATACTCCAAGAACCACTCTAGGCGTCCCAGGATCATCATCTCCATAACTTTGCCTACACAACTGGCCAATGCGATCGGACGATAAGATGAGAGGTCCAACGGTGACTTGCCTGGCTTCAGAAGTGGAACTAGGCGACTTGTCTTCCAGCTTGTCGGGAGCGTTCCATCTTGCCAGGATTTGTTGTACAACTCCAAAAGGAGGATTCTCGCGCGTTCACCCAGATGACACAAGGCCCTATAAGAAATTCGATCGGGCCCTGGTGTCGACGTGCCTCCACACAAAGCTAGTGCTGCTCTGAGCTCCACGATGGAAAAAGGCATATCCATGCGGGAATCCAGTGTTTGTGGACAGTTAGTTGAGGGCAATAAGCTATTGAGCACTACGAGTGGCCCAGATACTCTGGAAAAGAAGTCTTCTGCCACGTCAATGCTGCGTCTCTCTTCAAAAAGTGCGAGAGCCCTGAATGGTGACCACTGAGTGGGTTTTGTGCGCAGACCTCGTACCGTCTTCCACAATTGAAATAAAGGTTTTCGTGGGTCAAGTGACTCACAAAAAGCAGTCCAACATTGTGACTCGAGTTTATTTATCCGGCGCTGAATCTTCTTTTCTATACGTCAAGCAACCCGTAAGTCTTCTATTGCCTGCGTGCATCGGTATCTTCGTTCAGCACGCCGTCGGATTGCTGGAAGTCGTTCTAGCTCGATGTCAAATTCCGTTACTTTGGGAGAGCAGGTGAGGGTACACGTAGTATCGTGTATTGTGCTTCTAATAATCTCTTCTATGTCGAGGGATCTGTTTGCTTCCCATTGGTCTTCCATGCGAGACTGAAATTTCAACCAGTCCACTCTCTGAACACTGTCGCGTATCTTAGCATGGGACAATCCTTCGATTTTGACTTAAGTGGGAATGTGATCACTTCCATGCGTTTCTATGTCTGGAAACCACTCAGCATGCCTGACGAGGTCTCGTGAGACAAAGGCCAGGTCAAGGCAGCGGCTATACCTTGAACCACGTAGGAACGTTGGACTGCCATCATTTAGCAAGAAAAGTTGGTTGTCGTAGGCGAAGGACACCAACTTTCTCCCTTTAACAATGGTCTTCGAACTTCCCCAATCGTATGATGGGCGTTGAAGTCGCCAATTATAATGCATGGGTGAGAAGTTGCTGACAGGATACCTTGTAGTCTTGTATGGTCGAAACGACTTTACGGAGAGAGGTAGGCACCCACAACCGTGATGGTAAGTCTCCTTTTCACTGTTATATATTGATTGTCATCCTGGGTTGACACCGGATGATGAATGTACGTGAGGTCGCGGCGAATAAACATCAGAACTTTGCTATTGTCCACAGTTGTAGACGACATGAAAGACTCATAACCAGAAAGTCTGATTTCTTTCTGCAAATTTGGCTCGCAGATGACAATGATGGGGAACTTAGTGGTGTACACGAACCGACGGAAATCGGCAATGCGTGACCTCAGTTCCCGGGCATTTCATTGAATAATCGCTGCTTTTCGGACCTCTTCAATGAAAGACAGTGGCTGGTGAGCCATTATTTACTCAAGCGCTGCGAGCACTGGACTCCAAGCGTCCAGTAATTTCAATGCACTTCTTGCTGACGGTGTGTGCAAGTTGCTTAACAACAAGCGGTGGCGGTAATTAATGGTCGCAAAAGAGCTATCACTTGATGATCTGTGTTCCGCAAGTCCTCCATTACAGCAGCTTGCTCTGAAGAAGACGACTTCTGCTGCGGCTCTTCTGAGCGTTGTGTACGCGCAAGTGGAGGCCACTCTTCTGTAGAGACTGGTCTGCCCCTTTGCTCTTTTACAACGTCTGTGTTTGCCGTGCTGTAAACTGCAGCTGGCGATCTTTCCTGATGCGTCGACTTATCGCCTGAAGTTGGCGCTCTCCGACGTGAAGACCTTCGATGGCGACATCGTCTTCGCCGGATTTTATCGGCAGCTTCTTTGTGGGTTGAGCTGTCTCGTACCATTTGCCTCAGAATAGAAAATTCTTTCTTTATGTGCGGAAATTCTTTCGAAGAAGCCTTGTGAGCACCCTGACAGTTAGGACACTTCAGTGTGGTAGCGCTATAGTTGTCTTCCGCGTGTGGTTCGGTGCACCGGGGGCACTCTGTGGAGCTCCTGCAAACACCCTTTACATGGCCGATCTTCTGACAATTGAAGCATTGCACGGGTTTAGGAATGAACGGTCGAACTTGTTGACGAAAGTGGCCAACCTTCACGTATGCGGGAAGACAGTCGCTTTTGAACGTTACTCTCACATAGCGTGAGTTTCCAAGCCATCCAACGCTGACAATGGCGTTGTCTTGACTCGCTGGTTTTATAAGTATTGGAAGGTCTGCGTTTGGGATTTCCGTGTTAATGTCGTAAGTGACTCCTGATGTGGTCACACCATCGGCTGGTAAGATGGACCTAACTGCAATGTTTCCCAGTTGTGTTACTTGTTGCAGCGTGCTCAGCGCACTCGGGTGCCGCACATCGACAGCCAGGATGTTTCTTCTTGTATTAGGTCGTAGGTCTTTCATCTCGTTCGGCACAGTGTTCTCAAAATAGAGCAAAAGTGCTTGCCTGTTCAGAACACGCAGACTTTCGGTAGCGTTCTTTGGCACAAACAGGATGGAATGGGGCCATCGCTGGGGCGCCGTTTTCACGGTGGCTGTACTTGACACCGGCGATGGATTGATGATCCATTGCTTGGCCTTGCGGTGCAGGACAGGTTGAAAGCCGTCGTCTGAGGACTCGTCGCAAGATGCGGAGTACAGCTCAGTGTCATCGCTCTCACTGGATGTGTTTCCTCGCTTCCTCGAGGTAGTGGCCGCGGTCAAACCGGAGTCAGACGTTGCCTCGTGAGGTTGTACATCCAATACCGCAACCTACGGGGCAATACACCCCACAACTGCAGCGAAAAGTCCAGAAAAGCACTGAGACGAGCGAGATGTGTTCTACAAAGAATGACTTCCCCAGTGGTAAAATTTCCCATATGCTCAACCGTGTACAAAAAACTAACACCACCTTCATGGGGCACGCGCTCACTTCTTTCTCTTTAGAGTAAAGCCGTTTAAGATATCGGTAAACGATACTGCGTCCTGCATTACTCCTCGGAAAAGTATGCGACCGTGACAGGAATCGACCAATCCGAACTACCGAGTACAGAAGGTGCAAGCGTTAAACGAAAGCCCAGCGCGGTGAAGCGCAGCAAAAATATGCAAGAAAAAGACATATCGATAGAAAGATTAACGGGAAAAAGTGGGGGAGTTTGTACTGAGTCACGCGAGGCTTTAAACAGTAGAGCTGGATGATTCAGAAGTCTAACCAAGCAGCCTGGAGACAAACCTACCCACAAGTAGTTAAAGCTCGCCAAACAACTAGAAGCAACCAGGCAAACAATATAATTAAGAGCCAAGCAGCTACCTACAGGCAACCAAGCATCACTACACTAAAACGCTATAGCATAACCGAGAAGCCACCTAGCAACACTGCTAAGGAATAAGAAGCAACCCCGAGATCAGCAACCATAACCTAGCTAAACACCAAACAAACCATTTGAAGCAACTTGAAACCAACTTATCATCACCCAGCTAAAGCCTGGCAACAGCCGTACAAACAGCCAGATGCATGGGCCCTCAGAATCGTTCAACTTCGCTGTTTCAAGCCTTCCGCTAGTTAGGGCAAACTTCGCCATTGTATACTTCTTCTTCCTCATTACTTCGTGTAAGGTAGCAACGGCAGTGTAGCTAGACTTATCTTAGTGTAGCTAGACTCATCAGCGGCAGTGTAGCTAGACTCATCTGGAGCTAGACTCACTCTGCGATTGTCTAGTCGACCATCTATCAAGCTACGCCTATATATTCAGATGGTTCAAATGAGCACACACATTCTTCTTTGTGGGTGGCCGTTGAGGGCACTAGACAAAAAGTTCGAGAATCAAATTATTAGTTCGACGCTGCAGGCTGGCAGAAAACATGGGCGCTTCTCGCTGAAAAAAAAAAACAAGGCCTTGAATTCAAAACAACACTCCGGTGAGATGAGAACTCCCCATTTTTAAACTTATGCGCCTCGTGGAACATTTTGCATTGTACCATGGGTTTTTGGAGGGGCATCGATTCCAGGAACGACCGCTCTAACTGAAAGCGTCCTCGCATTCGTAAGTGCACTCCTGAGGAAATGCGAAATGAATATTCGGAAAGGTCACGCCATGCGCTATTCAACGAAGTACCGCCTTGTTTTTTCTTGTGTTTACTCGCTCGTTGACTGCTGCAAACAGAAGGATGCATCATTGTTTATGGTATCTTTTCAAATTTACGATCCGGTGCGATGTTTGCGAGCGACAATATTTTTTCACGGGAGGCCACTGCAGTATAGTGTACTGTATTCAAGGTCGACGAAACCATCTGGAATGCGTTTGATTTAACCCACAGTGTGAACTAGTACAAGATCTACGCCGAACATGAAAACGATGGTCGGGATCATGATGTGTATGGGGTTGTATATTAATAGCAGGGTCTTCGAGAAAAAAAAATCTTGCTTCAAATTAGCGCGTGTGCTCACTGCTGTATTATCTTGTTAATTCACTGGTTGACTTGAACTTACGCACGGTGTATTGCAACAAAACGAAGATATAATTCTGATAGGCTTCACTCTTTCCTGAACATTCATATGTATTCACGGCATTCATAAATGCACCAAGATTGAGAGTTTGATCAGTACAATGAAGTAACGAAATAGCGAGAGGTTGTCAGCTCAGTTACAAGGTGTCTAGATACAGGTACTCTAGAGGCATACAGAACGTGAGTGTGGGGAAATTAGGCTACAAATGTTCTTTCATACGCATGTACCAACATTGAACTCGTAATATGTTTCACAGCGAGACCACTACACTTCGCCGCAATACTGCTTCAGAGTTTCCCCACATAGCAGCACAGTATTGCGGCAAACCTTACTTTGAGAAACGAGTTATTTACAATGCATACAAGGTCACTGAGGTACGTAACTGTTAGTTTCTTTGCATGACTGCTCTGCACTGCGACAAAGCTTTTATGCCACCATGCCAATCTTGCGTTAAAAAGAACGCGGACTCTCTAAGCCTACGCCTTTCAGGATAAGTAAAGAGTGGGTACTTGCATTCATAAATTTCTGCTGTCCAACGGTTGATTGAAAACAACGCCAGAAATGCCACACAATATCTATAGCTCCCTCTTGCAATGCTCGTACAATGATAAAACTTCTACGAATTATACAAAGAATGTAGTCTCATCTGCGTCGCTGCATACGGCATGATTCGGCCTCACTGGCCCTTGCCATGTTCTTAGGTGCGCTGTTCAACGCTTGAGCGATGACAAGGTAGTCTGTGAAGAAAAAATCAACCTATCGATCAATCACTTTTATTGTGCCTTATACGAATAGTGGCAGGTTAACTTTATACCGGTAGGATTCCAGACCATTCTTAAGGCTTGCAGCAGGAGACAATAATTTGTCAAACAGACACTAAGAATTTGAAGAAGGCAAATAAATCTAAGTACACTAAATACAAATAAAAGAAATATTACAATAGTTTTTATAAATGCATGAAACGTTTTTTTTGTCATTTCGGGTCTGCACAAGCTAATGTTTTCCAATCGCACTGCCAATTGCCGTCTGTATGTCACGCTGCACTATATCTCAAACTGCTGACGCTAGAGCTTGTCTAAATATGCGGCAGAAGACTTTTGTCTTTCAATGAAATTTCCCGCGAAACACGCAAATACGCAGCCAATTTTTACAGAGACAAAGCTCCTCGAGCTCAAATTTATTTTTTTTTTGGAATCAATATCTTGTCTCTGATTTTCTCAACCCCACAGCGGTGGTCTAGTGGCTAAGGTACTCGGCTGCTGACCCACAGGTCGCGCGATTGAATCCCGGCTGCGGCGGCTGCATTTTCGGTGGAGGCGAAAATGCAGCTGCCGCATGTTAAAGAACCTCAGGTAGTCGAAATTTCCAGAGCCCTCCTATACGGCGTCTCTCATGATTAAATGATGGTTTAGGGACGTTGAACCCCAAGAATATAAATAATTTTTTGAAATTTTCGTTCTCTGTCTCTTTCTGAAATATCTCGCATAAATGACGCCGTTATGCGGCGTCAAAGGTGAAATCTGTGTACAATAGGTTGTTGGTATCCATAGGTCCGAGCACCTGGAGTGAAGCGATCTTTTAGGATTGTGAATTGAGCCGATCTTTACTATTTCACTTCGATCAAGTTGCTTCTTAATCTCTCTCTCTTTCGGGTGCAGGTGAACTGGCGAGTGGAAGAAAACACTGGGGTAGTCTACTTTTTGCTCGTCAATTCAGGAAGAGCCGTCGACGCCATGTTGTTCTCAAGTATACATAGGGATGAATGAATATATAAATAAAAGCACTTTATTATTGCTTAATAGGTCGTGATAATTGAATATTTTTAAGCTTTATTAAAATTAAACGCCCTCTAAGTAAAATAGGAAGTGGCTGAGCACGGAGTAATAAAAAAAGCTATGAAAAGCTCTTTGAAGGAAGTAAGAGATGGCAATTGCAATACATAGGACAAAACAATAGTCTTCACAAAAAAGAATGCTTGCGAATAGGACAATCGCCAGTGCAAGATATGAACACATTTCTTTGTCGAAATTTTCCTACTGTGGAAAATAATACTTTGATCGTAACCGTTACATTGTTAGCCACTTCCATACAATTTTGACCTTCCACCACATTGTCGTAAACTGAGAACATTTAAAGCGTGCTCTGACATTCATCGCGCAATAGTCTCACGAATGAAAGCGCATCATCGCTCTTGACTCAAAGGAAGGGCATAGAATAGGGCAGCTGAGTGATGGATTGCCCTTAAAACGACATTTTCCCTGTCCCGCATAGTGAGCTTTCATTACGCTACTATTTCTCTTCAATTGTCAACGAAGCAAATTACACCCCTTTGTAGAATGCTTCTAAGTCCTTTGTGATACGTCGCCGCTTTTTATTTCCCTATATACTTTTTTCAGGATCGAAGAAACACTTCTTGCTTCGTTGAAACTCGCAAAGCATATTGAGAAATTTATCGCTGTATTTTTTAGGCAAGAGACCTTCTTTTCAAAAATTCTTGTTTTTATTATCTGCTCTTTCATGATATTTTATGCTTACTACAAAATACAAATGTGGCAAATTACCTGTAATGTTCGTGCTTTCAGGGGCGCAGTGTTAATATTAATAGCTCGTGAATGCGAAAGACTCATTCCAACAAATTCGTTGTAAGTAAACAACCCTATCTTAAATAACTTGCATAGCAACGACAGTACTGGACCTGTAACTAGTCTTAGGATGAAATCACGATGAACTGTTTCCGAGGTGATATCACCCTGACATTGTTCACGATGCACCTTTGACGACAATGATTTGGGTGATGCGGGGTATATAAGTGAGGTTTTTTGCAATAAAATTGCAGCTGTAAGTGCAGCACTTGTGTCTTCTCTCGTTCTTGTATACGTCCTAACGCTGGCTTATACAATACACTATGAATCGTAAGACGTAATTCCACCCTGAACACAATGTAGGGAGATGACGGGCTAGGGCTAAACCCTCCTAGAGAGTGGCCATGCACATGCCTGGAGTTGCTGTTTCGTTAACGCTTCACGGTACCCAAACAAAAAAGCATTCTTTGCAGTCACTGTTGATCAAGATTGTATTGTTACAAACTGCTCGTCAGTCGGGACCACAACGCTTGAGGTGGTCGAACGGGTCGCAATAGCCTTAGCCCTGCTAGACGATGGGAGAACAACATTATACAGTGACTTTAGATCAGCAGTTCGAGCATTCGATATGGGCACCATCTCAAAGTCAGCCTTGCGGATCCTGCGAAACAACGAAGTACAGCAGCAGACAATCGTCGGGTTTCCAGCTCACAAGGGACAGATCGAGGACGCTCCGTTCGACCTCAACGAGACAGCCCCTTAGAACTGCGCGAGGAGGCATCGACCGCGTCGATACCGAACGGCATGGCGACGAAGTTCTGGACGACAAAGATCCCCCAACGACGTACAATGAACTGTGCAAGAACTTTTATCTGAGGAGGCTAAGGTATCCGCCACCACACAGTAAACTGAACAGGCCTCAGGGATTGACACTCAGACTCCTGCAGGTCGGCGCACATCCCAGTCCCACTTTATTGCACAAACTTCACCCAGAAATGATATGCTCTGGCGGTGCCATGCATTCTACGGGCTGGAAACGTTACATCGTTATAGTGGGAACCTGTGCTACGCACTACGAATTTAGAGATGCAGCAATGGGCAGTCCAACGGACTCATAATGTGCCAGAAAGGTTAGGCTTATCTGTCTCGACGTGGGAATTGGCCCGCTACATGCTAGCTCACGCGCTGACGGACCTAGATAACGTTTTTTTCATGCCGAAATTTCTCCAAGACAGAAAATATAACATAGCCCGACTAGCAGTGTTCCACAAGGCACACTGGGAAGCCCAGCGATCTTGTTCAAAGCCGGGACAATGACAGAGGCAATGGGCAACAGTTTCTACACAATCGCAGTTACCAGAGTGGGGGACAGTGAGCCATACCAATGCGATAGCTGAATGAGTTTGCAAACGCTACGCCGACCCAGAACCGACAGAGCATTGTAGCGTCACTTTGTGAAGTCTTTGATGGCAGCTGTACTTGGAATAATGAACCGAGGTTGTGTGGGCATTGAGTGATGTACAGTGGAAGATTCCAATGCACAAGTGTGACATTATGCGTTATGTGATAAAGTTCTAATACAGCGTCAACCCTTGACAGGATTATGAGCAGTCTAGGCGCTCTGTCGTGAGCACGTCTGGAAGCGTTGCGGGTGAGGTGGCCACCAGTGGTCCCACAGTGACCCGGTAGCCATTGAAAGATTATGTCATGTCCTTTGTTAGTGGCGCGATGACTGATTTTATTGATCTGAGACTCCATCTGATGATAGTTCCCGTGGTGCAAACATCACCCACATTGCCACCTATAAAGGCAGAATATAGCCAACTTGCTAAGGAATTCTCGCATAAAAAACCTCGTTGGTTAAAAGGGCGGCGTCTGTAGGGGTCGTGACGTGTTAAGTTTTATTGTTGACAGTGAATAACCCACATTAGACTACAAAGGCATCCGCCGAACTTCTCGATTTTGAACCGTCCGTATAAATATGAGTTATTAGGAATTCGTTTAGCATACGATATATGTAAAATGTCAATTGAGATCTGTTTGAGGGCTGTAGACGACAGGCTAGCCTTCTTGTATATTCTCGGCCCTTCAAAATGCAGAGAGGGTCTTTGCAGGTACCATTCCGGGCATATAGGTATGGTTGCGGATGAGAACCTCCAGGGGTCGGAATGCTGGTTAGCCGCAACAACTCTGCAGAACTCTGCCTTAGGTCTTCCTAGGGGCAGGCTAGTGAGGTGGTGGTCAGGGAGTTTGGATATACGGCAAATATGCGCCCGCAGTGTGTCGACAGTTCGTTATGTCGTAATCGGGCTGTCTTTAGCAATGACAAATAATGCGACTTTGTAAGCACACCTAGTGGCGAACCACTGGTGATTTTAATGGTCATCACTTGCTTTAGGGTAGCACCGAAACTGATTCCAGGGACCGCAAACTTGCTCAACTGGGCTCACCTCACGAACTTCACATTATGAATGACATTAGTACAACATATCTACGTGGTGTCAGTTAAAGCAGTAACTGGCTCCACGCAGATATGCATTGAGCCAATAGTGGAGGCCGACCATGTGGTATGATGAAGGTTAACAATGCCTCCAATTTGGGAGGCAGTCAAAAACAGCGTTTAGTGCAAAAAAAAAATCGGGATGGGGTGTGAGAGACTTATTTATTGACTGAGAACCAGACGACGATAGTTTCAGCTTCAAGTCGTTTTTGACAAATCCTTGGCGTATCAAAGTGAGTTTGAGGGCGATGGCCATAATTTGATAAGAGTGCCTTAAACGGCCATGCAACGTCGTGACTTTTAAGCAAGAATTTAAAAGATGGTATGGGAAGTAGAGTGAAACGTTTTCATGCAAAACAATGCACATGCACGCCATGTACAGGAGGTTCCACCATCATAATCCCCAACTTGAGTGCAACGCGGCCGGGGGGCTCACGCAAAACTATGCTGCATTGACTTACTGGGGTTTTTTATCCTCACCCTGTGTCCTATCAATGAGCCTAATCTCACACAATTTTTTGTAATTTACAAATAGCAACTCCAGTGTGGCGATTGCTCACACACCTTGGCATAGATGGGATAGTACATGGTTGTTCCAGTATCCATGCTTGCGGCTGCATCTGTAGTTGTTTTTACTGATTTTGTGCTCACACTCTCGTTTCACATGAGGATACGGCTGGTTCTGAATTTCCTGAGCTGATTTCAATTATTCATCCCGATGTGGTGAAAGAGGTGAAATGGGCATGCTGAAGTGTTTCTGACCTTCGTCTAGCAACAAAGCTGTTACAGGTGATGCGGGCCCATGCGGAGTTACACCTAGTTCAATTAGCCGAGTTTAGCAGCTTGGGCTAGTTGGTTTGGCATGACGATAGTTATAGCGCGAGAACAAAACGACGACACAGAGGCAAGAAGGATACGGAGACAAGAAGGACACGTGTCTTTCGTGTCCTTCTTGGCTCTGTGTCGTCGTTTTGGCTCGGGCTATAACTATCGTCATGTCAATTAACGGAGCTTTGGAAGACTTATGTACTACCTAATATTCGCATGCTGGCTCACACGTTGGAGCTCCCATCAAAACTTGCACTGGATCTTACTCTATATGTACTAAATTACATTGTTATGCGATTGTTGGTAGAAGTCATTGCCTGAATTGACAAAATACAAAAAAAGTAAAAAGCCAATTAAACTGAGGCAAGTAATAATCACAGAACCAGTTAGTTTCACCTTCCTACAAAGACAGACAACCAAAAAATATAGGCCTAATAATAGAGGTATTAGGTTGGGCACTCTTACTTATCGCTAAGAAAAAACAAGTTAAAATACAGTGACTCCTGAATACGAAACATTTTTAAACATCCTGTTACAGTAAATGTGGTTGATAGTCCTTACATCAGAGCTAATGACACCAGGGCTCATTCCCGGGAAATTGTGCTTATAGGAACTTGAAACCATCCTAGCATTATCAGAAGCGTGTCGGCATTTTGATAAAATAAAAAGACAGTAAGGAGAGTGAAAAAATATCTTTTTAACTTTAACGTATGCCTTTTAAGTATAAGGATTCAAGGCACTTGGAAACAGCGCTTCAGAAAAATTGCATAATCTTATAGCTAACGGCGATTTGCATGCACACGTGTGGAAGGGGACGACGTGGATTTAGCTGCTTTGGGCCTGTTGCAAGGATTACGCAGTGCCGTGTATGAAACACAGTATCTGTTTTCTTAGAAAATTCATTTCCTGTATTTTCGCGTGCATAGCAACTTCCTGATGCTACCCAGAGTGCACGAAATGCTAAATACAAATACCGAGAAAGCAATTCCTTTATACCTAACTCGATTATCTTGCAGTCGTGTTTGAATACTACCTTTCCTAAGGCTCCATACTGATAGCGGTATAAAGAGAATATTTGTTTTCCTCTCAGGCACGCGAATAAAGGAACAGCTTTTTTTCCATGCGGAGCATTGCAATTACTCAAGTTTTAATTTTTAAATGATTCCTTTTTCAAAATTCCTGAGTTCCTAAAAAGAAACAGTGAAAAATTTACAGTGAAAAAAGTTGTGAAGACAGTGACAAAATTGCTGAAAAACATTATGCCTAGTCACTTTTTATGATTCGGTCTCTTCGGTACGCGAGATGTGCTCAAATAGTTAGGAACTTTCGTTATTTTTTATTCTATAGATGGCACCGCGGTGCTAAATCGATGCCTACGCAATAGAGCCACCAAGTGTCAACACCACGAAGACTGTTCGGATTCTCGTGGTTTGAGATGATCGAGCTAAACCAGATAATATTAACAGCGTAAGGAGGTAAAAACTGCCAGACCATGAGGAAGTGGAGATGGCCAAAACACGCGAAGCACGAGCGTTTCCTCTGTAACGCTCCCGCAACAGGCCACGTTGTTCGAACCACCGGGCATCCCGCTTCACCACTGCTTAAAAAAAATTACGGCATATTCACGGGGTGAATGATGATGAATGGGCGAAGCTCCGGAGGGATTCATCGGTAAACTGTGAATCTTCCGTGTAATTCGCCCACTCGATCATCATGTAAAGACGTGAGAAACGCTGTGTGTGTATATACACAAATCAACTTTTATTTGTTCTTAGACGATGGATGGCTTGCGATGTCCCTTGCCTCGCGCGCTCGCACATCGGGATTCTGTCTGCGAGCGCGCGCTGCTGCCGCCTTGCGCTCTCTCCGCTGTGCAGCCTTATCCATCCGGCGACTCCGAGCGCGCGCCAACAGCGAACGGATTTTATTACAACGCTCCCCCTAGCGTACGTCGCCGCACTAAATCGAACGATTGCCTTCAACCAATGACACGCGCCATATGTGACATCATTCCTATTTTATAAGATCTCGCGTCTTTCATCAACTACAAGTACCGCTTTCTAGTTCATAACATCTTGCATCTTTTCATCATCAGCTACAAGTACCACCATCTAGTAAACACTACAAGAACTAAACAAGAGGTGGCTACATGGATGGATGGATGCTATGAGCGTCCCCTTTATAACGGGGTGGTGACAAGTATGCCACCAGGCTCGACAAAAAAAAAAAACCCTTTTTCTTTTTTTATGTTGGCCTAATGCCTCTACTTCGATAAATTCTATCTTAATGGAAAAAAAGGTAAATTTTCAGCTTAAGTTCTCTGCCATTTACGGCACACTGTCCATATTTTATTTTTCCAATATTTATTTTTGTCCTTTCTCTCTAATTTTCTGCCACCAATACTCTAACCGTCTCTTACTTATTTCAATCGCGGGTGTGTTCAGCTTTCCATTGTTGTCTCTAAAACCCAAGGCTTCCTGTAGGCTCGTGCCCAAACGTACACCTGGGTGGATATCTCCACATTCAATCAGAACATGCTCCGCCGTTTCCTTATCTTTCCCGCAGCATGTGCATTGTTCTTCTTCTTTACTGAATCTTGCTTTATAACTACGCGTTCTAAGGCAACCCGATCTCGCTTCAAACAGTAAAGCGCTTCCCCTTGAATTATCGTAAAATGCCTCCCTCCTTATTTCATTTTTGCCCTTTCGGTAGTTACTCAAAGCCGGTTTTTTCTCCATAGCTGCCATCCAGTAAATCCTCTCCGCCTCCCTGACTTTTCCCTTAACGCTCTTTGTTGACATATGGCTTACAATACCAGCCGTATATTTACTAGTGAGTCTTCTAGTTCTTTTTCTCCACTGTGTGTCCACGCTCTTCCTATACAAATAACGGAACACCTTCTCTGCCCATCTACTCTCCTTCATATTTCTTAGCCTTTCTTCGAACCTTATTTTGCTCTGCGCTTCCCTCGCCTCAAAACCTGCCCACCCCATATCGCCCTTTACAGCCTCGTTTGTCGTCTTCCCGTGAGCACCCAACGCGAGGCGTCCCACAGTCCTTTGATTTACATCCATTCCCGATTGCACCTCTGCCCTCATGCACACCACTGAGTTCCCAAAAGTAAGCCCTGGAACAATTACACCCTTCCACAGACCTCGAAGCACCTCATACCTATTGTATCCCCACAACGCTCTGTGCTTCATTATTGCCGCATTCCTCTTTCCTTTTGCTGCCGAGGCTTTTTCCTGTACCTCCATGTATCTATCACTCTCATTTACCCATACTCCAAGGTACTTGTATTCACTTACCCTCGGTATTTCTTGGCCTTGTATGGACACCGTCTGATCACAGGGATCATTGAATACCATCAATCCACACTTCGTTACACTGAATCCTAGTCCAAGAGTCCAAGGTACATACAGGAGACGGTACCGCCATCTAGTGAACACTGCAAGAACTAAACTAGAGGTGGCTACATACAGGGGACGGTACCGCCATCTAGTGAACACTGCAAGAACTAAACTAGAGGTGGCTACATACAGGCTACAGGGGACGCACAGACCACGCCCTAAGGAGCTTCGCCCCTTAAAGCACGCCGGAGCTTCGCGTGAAGCATTTCGCTGCTGTCTGCCTTGCGGAAAAGAAGGTCTGCTCTCGTGCACTCACACCCACAGTGCACTCGAGACAGTTCCTCCCTCTTATATCGGTAGTCGTTTTAGCCTTGCTGCTACAGCATCTTCGGCTGGCACTGCGTTTTTTTTTCGGAGTTCATTGCTTATTCGGCCGTGAAATTTTCTGGAAATAGCGAGTCTGAGGCCAAGAAAACAGATTGTTTTGTTTGTTTTGGGTGGGTCGTAGGCGAGGGATGTCACGACATTCTCGGGTGTTGTTTATTCGCGTATCGGGCACTGTATCAAGTTCTGGACGAGAATATCTCGATGTGTCTGCCCAGCAATCGCTTTCATAATATATGCCGGTGTTTTTGATGGACAGTTTTTGATGGCAGAAACCCGTCGGTCCATATTCAAGGCCAGCAAATGTGGGTCACCCATGTTCTTCATTGACGGTGGAGACGTCGGGGAGAGTTTGTGCTGCTCTTCTTTTCAGTGGTTTACTACAAGTGGTAGCCAGGAAGGCAGCTAGCTGCCTGAGCAACGTTGCAGCTTCTGCCCAATTCAACAAACCTCGGCGTCTTTTTGTTATGTTCCACAGCTAAGTTTGAATTAATTTGTTCGAACAGAGAATAACAGTTTCTTGTGAAGTCAGTTGACGGCGTATATGCAGGCTTGCCGGCCATTCAAAAGATTCTGCGCTGCTGATAAATAGGATGCGAAAATAGCGTGGCGCACTGTGGCATCTATGAATTGGCCCAAACATTCCATCCCTCATCGCACCACAACGATTCACCTTGACACTAATTCATGTGCCTGACAGTTGGTCGTTACCGTGACGTCAAGAAACAGAAACAGCGTCATCGCATTTTGTTGTCTGAAGCACAAACGCCCAGTTCGTCGATGAAGGCACCGGTATAGACGACTCCGCTCCGCGTGGAGTTGCGATTTCTTCGGGTGTCACCAAAAAGTTCTGCTACTGTGTGTGTGTGTGTGTGTGCATGTGCGTGTGTGCGTGTGTGCGTGCGTGTGTGTGTGTGTGTGTGCGTTCGTCGTGCGTGCTCCTTCCGCAATCGTGTTTTCCAGGAACGGCAGAATTATCTCCTGCCACTCGTTAGTGGTGATGTGCTTGCGAAAGCGAAGCTCTCGAGCGTAAAGCAGGTATGCAGCATTTTTAAATATCAGTCATTTCTTAGCGAACCAAAGAAACTTTGCGCGTTTCTACCTACTCATTCATTTACTAACAGTGCTTGTCCAGTGTTCTTGGTCACCGTTGTTCCCTTCGCGCAATTACTTTCTTTTACTCTGTCTAATTATCGGCAAGTCCAGCCACCTATACGTCCGGGTGCCCTCGTGATCGCCTGCATAGCCTGGTTAGACCAAAACCGTAATAGAAGGTTCAGAGAGGTTTTGACTAATACAATTGCCTTGTAATGGCATGAATTACACGGAAAATCTTTTCACGTAAGTCGTCAAAGCGTTTCCTCAACACAAAAGTAGCACTCACCCGTTCAACACGAACCGCTGTATGAGCATATCCGCCACAGGTGGTTGTCGTTCACACCTACACTCAGAGATGGCGAGAAAATACAAGGACAATTCAAATGCAATAGCGTCAGGCAAAAATAGCATCGGTAGCGTTGATGTGACGAATGCGAAAAATAAAAACCTTGATCACGGCTGGAATTGAACTTATGTATCCCGTGTGGCAGACAGATTTTCTACCACAGAAACCACGCCATGTCTGAAAACAGGCTCTCTGCCGACATATGGTTGGTGCAACGTCTGCTTCGCTTGCAGGGAAGGCTATCTAATTTAACAAAACATAAATATTGCATATGTGCTATGCGGTACAGGTGTCATGTCGTGCTAACGACAGTTACAGTTCTAGCGTTGACTCCACTTTTACATCAGTCTGATAAATATGATACTTGTATCCTGTCACACAGTCCCGTTAATTAGGGAGGCGATCGCCGGGCTAATTCCAAGGGCCGAAGTATTGGCCCCGCGAACCGCACCACGAAAGCGTGGACAATTTAGAAGTGGTCCTATTTGGCACGCCAGCGGACGCCGGCTGTGGCCCAACGAACAAGTCAGAGCAGAGAGTTGATAAACAAAACAAATATTATATTCTCAAAAATGGCAGATCAAAAACAACACACAAGAATGCACACTCCACAATAGTTACATACAATACGTCACCAATCAAACAACATACTACACAGTACAATCGGCCACACTCAAAACAACGGACACAGACAACGATACGCACTACAATGCAGTCGCATGCATTGAACAACCAAGACACTTAAAGACTAAAGAGATAGAAAACCTATCCAGTCCAAAGTTCTTGGAACAAAAGTTTGGGTGATACTTTTCCGAGAATCACTCACTCAAAGTCCAGCGTTGTTGTCGTTCCGCGCCCTCGAAGTTTCTCTTCCAGGAAACCTCGCGTCTTCCATTGGCCCCTCTCCAAGCTTCAAACTTCTTCGCCCGAACACGTCGGCTTCACACACGCAGCTGTCACCACGCGTCTTCGCTCGATAGCGGTAAACACACACTCTTGCCTTTAGCTCGAGTCGTCACCCCTCAGGTGGAAATCCTCTTCTTCTCCTGCTTTGTCGCTACGAACAAAACCTTCGCCGACTACACGGTGGAATCCCTACGCGCACTGGCGCTAACTTCCGTCTTCTCCTGATCTCTCGTCTCGGCTGCTCGATTAAATACCTTCCACGCGAGATTCCAGAAAGTTCTCGTCATTTCGTCGGCGCGATGCGCAGCGGAGGCTGGGGGAAGGTGCGAGACTGTACAAGGGCCGTCCCCGACAGATGACTCAACTCGGCATGACCACGCCTATTTCCTTCTGGAACTTTCCAGCGCTTGCTCGGCCGCCGTTGTGGGGTGAGGAGGTTCGTCGGCGAAGCCACGCTTCCGAGAGGAGAGCGCGTGCCCCGGGGAGCCTTGGATGTTTGTTTTCTTTTTTTTTCTTTTGACCTCGCGGCGTCTCTTTCGCGCGTTATCGCAAGAATTTGGCGGCGCGCCCATTTTTAGCGCTCGTTCTGTGACACTGCCCCCCACTTTAAGAATATTATCTCATAATATTCAAAACCACACAAACGAGCGCGAACAGTCCCCACACTTCAAAGACTGTAACATAGTCCGTCGCTCATGACACGTCACATTCACAATATATTACTCAATACGATTGGTCATTACAATTCAATCTCACACACATGAAATATAACCGCAGGTACATGAGTACAACGCTTCATCACCCATTCCAAACAATACAAACGTACAAGGTTCTGGCTTTACAACAATTATACAACACTATACATCACACCACAAACACTTCGACACTTGTGACACAGGATAACACAACATTAACACAACATATGGCACTCAGCACTGCCAAACACATTCAGATTTGACCTCGACACCTATCCGGTGCATTCCGAGCGGCGCTTGCGCCCTTTCTTGCGGTGCTCGCTCGATCTCTTCTTGCGTTTCCACATTCTTTTTCGGCGAGCACCTTCCAACGACGGTATCTGAGGCAGCGTCTCAGCCATCGTTGTCACTTCCGACACCGTTAATGGGTCATAACATTCAACGGGTCCTGTCTGTTTATTTACCAGCTTGATCATGTCTCTGCATTTTGCCCGGCTGGCCAACTCCGTCTCCTTTACACTGTCGGTCGGTTGAGGTCGTGCCGACGTAAGTCCGGTTGCTCGGCCCGTGAACTCATTCAACACGATCATCTTCCCATTCACTGTCTCTTGCGCCGCGGCTTCGCCTTGGGCTCTAGTGAGATCCATCATGGGCTGCTCCTCCACTGTATCTCGCGGTCGCTGGGTTGGCGAGGGCTCTATCTTAGGGTCTTCTCCCAAGCATTCCGGATCATTCGGTTCTCGCGCCCCGTCGATGTTTCTGATAACAAGGTCGTACAGGGGGGTCGTCATGCATAAAGCAGTAACCCTCCCGCTGATGTACGGGGTTTCAACCTCGATTTCTGCTTCGGGAAGCATCCGAACTGTACGGTCAATTAGGCAAACCGGTTTCATTTTGCCTGTTAACTCACTTTCCCGTACCAGATTTCTCTGCACGATAACAGTGGAGCTGCCGGTATCTCTTAACACCGTAATCTTTTTGTCTGCAACTTTTCCAGGCAGCGTTGGCATTCCCTTCGAAACACCGGTTGGCTGTTTTGCCATTACCGCACCCACAATAGGAATTTTCTCCCCACTTTTCAACTCTACGAATCCATCTGTGACGGCATTATCATCGGATTTCGGTGCTGCTAGCACACAGGATACCTGGTGAGTTTGACTCGCTCCGTTTCGACATGCGTCTGCCTTGTGCCCAGTCTGACCACACTTAAAACATTTTACTGCCGTAGGGCTCGTAAAGATCGTTCGACAGTTTTTCGCGCGATGACCCACTCGGTTGCACAGAAAACATCGCGGAATGCTCTCTGGTGCACGCTTCTTTTCTTCGGGAGCCAATTTCTTCGAATCATCGGGACAATCATTCTTGACCTTGACCAAATTAGTTCCATCTTGCGCTTCCAAGAATTGATCAGCCAGTTCAAGCATTCCTTCAAGTGACTCAGCTTTCCTCTCTTTCAAGTACAGCGACAGGCTCGGGTGGCAACTAGTAAGAAATTGTTCTCTAATTAGGAGCTCTCTAAGCTCATCGTACTCCTGCACTGTCTCTGAAAGTTCAATCCATCTGTCGAAATAATGGCTAAGTCGGGCGGCATACTGCGTAGCTGTCTCACCATCAGCTGGCTTTCCTGTCCGAAATCTGTCCCGGAATTCTTCCACGGTAAATCTAAATCGCTTCAGAAAAGCAGCTTTCACCTTGGCATAGTTGGCTGCATCGGTCGGCGTCAGCCTACCGTACACACTGAGCGCTTCACCACTCAAGCAAGTACTCAAAGCAGTTGCCCATTGGTGTTCCGGCCAATTCTGGCTCCTCGCAATCGTCTCAAATCGGTGAAGGTACGCGTCAAGGTCGTCCTTCCTTTCACCAAACGCTACGAGCAGCTTGCTTGGGTTCAAGCGAAAGCCATGATCTTCCCGTTCGCTGCTTTCAACTCTAGCTTGGACGGGAGTTTCACTTCGCTGTTGCAAACGGAGCCGCTCGAGTTCCATCTCTTGCTGCCGCTGCCGTTCCCTTTCAGCCATCTCCGCTTCTCTTTCTTCTCTCGCCCTTTCGGCTGCCAACTTCTCTCGTTCCAACTCAGCTGCTTTTTCTTCCTTTGCTCTCTCAGCTGCCAACCTCTCTCTTTCCACCGCCTCGTTCTCCTTCTGGCTTACCCACCTCCGTAGTTCAGCGCCAGAAAGACCCATCTTCTCACCAAGAGCTACTAACTTTTCGAGATCCATCGTGTCTCGCAAATAAAGTCTGGCCGTGTGCAAAAAGTATCTGCCTAAATCAGCCTATCGGAACACTCTCCTGCACTCGTTAGCGAGAACACTGAACAACACACAAAATCATTCCGATGGCACTATCAACAACTCGAGGCTCTTTCTCACTTCTTTGGACACACTGTGCACCAAAAGGTCCTGCGTCGCGGACGCCAGAATAATTGTCACACAGTCCCGTTAATTAGGAAGGCGATCGCCGGGCTAATTGCAAGGGCCGAAGTATTGGCCCCCCGAACCGCACCACGAAAGCGTGGACAATTCTTAAGTGGTCCTTTTTGGCACGCCAGCGGACGCCAGCTGTGGCCCAAAGAACAAGTCAGAGCCGAGAGTTGATAAACAAAACAAATATTATATTCTCAAAAATGGCAGATCGAAAACAACACACAAGAATGCACACTCCACAATAGTTACATACAATACGTCACCACTCAAACAACGTACTACACAGTACAATCGGCCACACTCAAAACAACGGACACAGACAACGATACGCACTACAATGCAGTCGCATGCATTGAACAACCAAGACACTTAAAGACTAAAGAGATAGAAAACCTATCCAGTCCAAAGTTCTTGGAACAAAAGTTTGGATGATACTCTTCCGAGAATCACTCACTCAAAGTCCAGCGTTGTTGTCGTTCCGCGCCCTCGAAGTTTCTCTTCCAGGAAACCTCGCGTCTTCAATTGGCCCCTCTCCAAGCTTCAAAATTCTTCGCCCGAACACGTCGGCTTCACACACGCAGCTGTCGCCACGCGTCTTCGCTCGATAGCGGTAAACACACAATCTTGCCTGTAGCTCGATTCGTCTCCCCTCAGGTGGAAATCCTCTTCTTCTCCTGCTTTCTCGCTATGGACAAAACCTTCGCCGACTACACGGCGGAATCCCTACGCGCACTGGCGCTAACTTCCGTCTTCTCCTGATCTCTCGTCTCGACTGCTCGATTAAATACCTTCCGCGCGAGATTCCAGAAAGTTCTCGTCATTTCGTCGGCGCGATGCGCAGCGGAGGCTGGGGGAAGGTGCGAGACTGTACAAGGGCCGTCCCCGACAGATGACTCAACTCGGCATGACCACGCCTATTTCCTTCTGGAACTTTCCAGCGCTTGCTCGGCCGCCGTTGTGGGGTGAGGAGGTTCGTCGGCGAAGCCACGCTTCCGAGTGGAGAGCGCGCGCCCCGGGAAGCCTTGGATGTTTGTTTTCTTTTTTTTTTCTTTTGACCTTGCGGCGTCTCTTTCGCGCGTTATCGCAAGAATTTGGTGGCGCGCCCATTTTTAGCGCTCGTTCTGTGACATATCCCTATGACTCGGGGAGCTATATTCAAGCATTCCTCAATCCCCGCATTCGTTACACAGGTTGATAAGATAGAAGTAACTCTAGTTAAGACAAGGCCTGTATTAAAAATTTGATGACGTAAGTTGTTTTCAATCTACATGCAGAGGCCTAATCAAGAGAAGTTAAGCTCTTACACAATAAAACTGTAGGCAATTGAGTGCTACAGGATCGCAGTTGAGCGATACCGCAAAATTAACGTAGAACACATTACAATGATGAACGGGTTTGCTTTACAAAATGTTCACAACTTGGTTGCTAGGTCTCATAGATCGTTGTACGCCCTAACACCTTATTTAGCATGGTTCAACTTTCGCCTAACGCTTGAAATTTAGAGTTTGTTACTGCATGGCCAGCAAGACCCATCATTACCCATTTACATCAGGCCCATTTATGTTTTGTTAAATTAGATAGCCTTCCCTGCAAGCAAAGCCTGAAAAAATCAATAATTATTTGTATAATAAATTATAGTACTGGTATTTTTCTACAAAAAGCGAGATTACCGCATTCCGTAACAATTCGCGCCCTTCCAACTGCAATTGTTAGGTTTGCTCTGTTCTAAATGCTCGGCAAAAACTTCAAACTATCCCTGCCGCGGTGGTCTAGTGGCTAAGGTACTCGGCTGCTGGCCCGCAGGTCGCGGGATCTAGTCCCGGCTGCGGTGGCTGCACTTACGATAAAAACAGAAATGCTGTAGGCCCGTGTGCTCAGATTTGGGTGCACGTTAAAGAACCCCGGGTAGTCGTAATTTCTGGAGCCCTCCACTACGGCGTCTCTCATAATCGTATGGTGGTTTTGGGACGTTAAACCCCACGTGTCAATCAATGAATGAAACCTCAAAGTAAGGTTTCAGGATTCACTATGTCTAACCATTTGTTTCTCATCTTCTAAACTGAGATAAGCATCGACGTTCTTCGAGAAGGTATTCTATGTGCCCGAAGCAGTGGCTTAATACAAAGTGCCACGTGCTCTGTGATGCTGACTTCTAGTCAGGAAAAACTCTGGCAAAGGCACCCGCTTTCCTGCACTGCACCGTGACTTTCTCGTGTCAATTTCTCTATTCCTTATCGTTGATGTCAAACCCGTGAGTGGTCGTTAGAGTGAGTGTGGCCCAGTAGCTGTCACTCTTCATTTTCATCCCTCGTGCAGTTGTGTGCTTTGCTTCGCGAAATAACCAAATGGCAGGGAAAGAAAAGGCGAAGGAAAAAGAAATAGAACGTCCGTCTCTGCGGCCAACATTTCGATAATTCTGCCCCAACGACCTTTGGTCGTTTGGTGGGATACGATTCATTTTATTTTTGTAGGTTTATTGTGTCAGATTATTTTCTTTTTAAATGTCGCCTTTCTTGGCAGCGTACGTAGCTTTACATTCCTTTGTGATGTGTAATGAAGTACTGACTAGGCTAGCTGAATGTAAACCAGTTTTCCAGCATCCCCAAAATAAAAGAAAAGCACGGCTGCGGACAGGAAACAGAAGGGAGAAGCGCTGACATTAAACTGAAATCTTATTGACAAAAAGGCTTTTATAAATAGCTGAGCGAACAGTTAGAAACGAAACAGTGAATAAAAAAACATCGAAAATTGAAGCAAAGATACGCAATCACTCGAAAATGCCAGGGCTGCGTGGAACACGAAGCACAGTTACAATGAAAGATAGAAGAGCGGCCTCCTAAAGCCTTTTTCTAAACACTCTTTGGGTAATTGCTACAAGCACATTTTTTGGGTACCAACTACCGCATAATCAAAATTTTCGTGCAGTAGGCCAGCATTCACATGCTATCCTTCGTCATTCTTCGGAGAAGCGTGGTATCCATTACACACTTTCTAGGAATTTTGTGCCAATTTTTCGTGCAGAGACTGATGACGATGACAAATTATGCCTCCCTCAAGGCAGAAGGAACCTCAGTGGAAGAAGACTGCGTTTGTGCTTGCGCCTGCGTTCCTTGTTCCATCCTCAGGGTTGCGGTCAAGTAGCCGGCGGTTACTTTTATTTTATTAGATCTACCTCTTATTCCGCAACTGTTTTAGTGCATTGATAAGTGTAACTTCTTCTTATTTCATGTCTGTTTCTTCTCCGGGCCAGAGGCCTGCCCTCTGGTCAGCCTCTGTTCCTCCTCAGTCTCTGTTCCTCCTCTGTTCCCCTCTGGTCAGCCTCTGTTCCTCCTATGGGTTCCACAATGGAACCCGTAGCGTTCCTGTCGCTTTGGTGCCGACCACCGGTGGGTTCATCCGCATGAAAAATCCCAAGACAATCCAAACGGAACTTCGTGCGATCACTCCCCACTCTCTGCTGATAACAGAGGTTCGTCAGTTTGGACGCGGGGGGATAATATGCTGCTCACCAGACAAGGCTTGCATCCAAGACCTTCTGAAGTGCACTACTTTTGCATCACATCCGGTGAGCTCTTTTATCCCACCTCATCTAACTTGCTGCAAAGGATTGGTTCGGGGGGTAGACGCAGTCTAAGCCCAGCAGAAGTCTTGGACATCTTTTCCCCAGCAGGTGTTATTTCTGTTTACCGCTGTACCAAACAGGAAAACCATCAGAAAGTTCCCACTAAAACTGTATTTGCCACATTCGCTGGAACAGATCGCCCTTCGGAGATCAAAGCATGGCCGCTTATCTATAAGGTCGAAGCTTTGGCTCCCCGTCCGCTGAAATGTGCTAAATATTGGCGCTTTGGGCACAGTACTAAAGGTTGTCGATCGGAGACTCGATGCCGCATATGCGGGGCCATATACGGGGCTGGTCATAGTACTGCTGAGTGTCAATCAGACAATAAGACATGCTGTTTGTGCAAGGCAAATCACGCTGCAGACGATCCTAACTGCCCTGCAAGATCAAAGGAACTTCAGGTGATTGAAATCATTGAAAGGAGACGATGCTCTCGTAGAGAAGCAATTGCAGAAATTCAAAACAGGAATTAGGGTTATGCCGACATAGCAGCTCATCCACCTCTTTCTATGGATGCATCACTTTTTCAGTCCATTTCTGCTATGGTAGAAAAGGCCGTAGAAAAAGTATCAGAAACATTTTTACTCAATCTGTCCGACTCACTCAATAATATTATGGATTCACAGATGGCGGGCGCATCTGATCGAATAACTAAGCGTATCCAACTTCCTAGTGCCTCAATTAATTAACGTGCTGAACATCAGTCAGATGTCTCTTAATGAGGCAATGCCTTCCAGATCTAACACAACTGAGCAGGAAGGTATATCTGATTCAGATTCAATAGGTAATCAGGATTTAGATATGGATGCTCACCTTTTGAAACGCACCAGATCACCCACTAGCAAACTTAATAATTCTCATCCAAAAACAAAAAAAGAGTGTGAAGGAACCTAGGACTTAAGCGGACTTCTTAAAAGATAGTATCTTAAATAAAGCAGTTGCTACTGCTTGCTTATCATCATAGGGTGCCTTAGAGTACTTCAATGGAACTGCCGTTCAATTCTCTCTGCAACAACGGACTTATTATAACTAATTTCTCAACAATCTCCAGACGTCATAATTTTACAAGAAACTTGGCTGTCTGCTGATCAAAACTTCTATCTAAAAAACTATCAGTGCTTTCGACGGGACCGAGACTCACGTGGTGGAGGAATAATTTTTTTCATTTCATCCAAAATTTGTCATAAAGCACACTTAGTTTACCATCAAATATCACACTGTTATGAAGTATTGGTTTTGGAAATTCACTTTCCCGGATGCGCGCCACTATCTATAGTCAACAACTACTTCCGGCTGGAATGCAAGATGAAAGAGCCCTTGACGTGACTGTGAGTTTTTGCAGAAACGGTATACTATTTGCGGGAGACTTCAGTTCCCATCACGTTTCATCGGGATTCCGCACTGATTTATCAGCAAAACGGTTGTGGGACTGTACTAATCGGAATAACCTTATTTGTTGGGTCTCCAGAGTTCCGACATTCGTTCGATGTAATTCGAGGTCTGTCGTAGATTTGACATTTGCTAGCTCAAGTGTGACAATATCGTCTTGGACTGTTCTTGATACCGCTACAAGTAGGGATCACTGCCCCCTGGTATTTGAAGTCAGCATTCCTTTAGTGACGCTAGATCGCCAGGTGCAAAGTTTTGTAAACTACTCTGAATTTTAAAAAAAAACTTACAGTCAACGCTGTCTTCCTTGCCCAATATAGAAGCAAATATGAAAGCTATGAGCCTTTGTTCCACCCTAAAGTGTACAATAAAAAAATCACAGTTCACTATATTTTCAACAAAGGGAAAATTCATATCTGCCTGGTGGAATGTTGATTACGCCAGAAAATATAGACGCCGCAACGCTGCATGGAAAAAACTTTTACCAACCAATGTCCGACTAATTGGAGAAATTATTTATTTGCTAAGGCTACCTTTAAGAGAACAGTTTTATTAGCGAAAGACGATTATTAAGAAAAACGGTACAGCTATCTATTCAAGAGCGGCAACAAGAAAGCTCTATTCAGATTTTACCGTAATCGTAAAGCTATTACATGTAATAGCACACGTAAATATTGACTCAGTTATTTTTTCTCCAACTGAGTTGGAAGATACATTAACTGAAATTGCATTAGAGATTTAGATCACAAATCAAAATAAAGTGTGCTAAACCGTCATTCAGAAATGATTTTATTGAAGTAAGTAGGGATGAACTTGCGCACGGAGTTCGTATTCTGCCAAACACAGGTCCTAGACCAGATGGCGTCACTTCGGAAATGTTAAAAATATTATTCGACATCTCTCCTGAAGACCTCCTTAACGTTGTCAACTATTCACTTGAAAATAGTTGGATACCTCCTGACTGGAGACTTGCAAAAATATTACCGCTTCTTAAAAAACAGGGACTAGGAATGCAGATAAATACCTTTAGGCCAATCGCTTTAACATCACACGTAGTTAAGTTAATAGAAAGAATACTTTACATTAGAGTTACGAAGTTCATAACAGATAATGCGATACTCAGTGCGTGCCAGATTGGATTTAGACCAGGTTACTCTATATGGTGGGTGCATGTTGATTTAGAGGCTCGTATAAAGCTTGCTCAGCACAGACAAAATTATGCGGCCCTAGTAATCCTTGATTTAGCCAAGGCATATGACAGTGTTGAACATCCTATTCTTATCAATGTCCTAAAAAAGCTTAAGTTCCTGCAGTACATAACAAATTGAATATACGAATTTTCGAAAGACAGAAAATTTTATTGCTTCCAACGAGGTGTTTCCACGCCGACGTATAGCCAAACGAGAGGTGTTCCACAAGGCACTGTTCTATCGCCTGTGCTATTTAACATTTTGTTAAGTTCAATACCACTGAGTGATAAGGTACAAGTATATGTATATGCACATGATATCGCGTTCTTTGCATCTGACAGCGATATTTATTTACTACATTCGACTTTACTGTGTTATTTGGCAACATTGGAAACCTGGGGCCGAATTCACAAAGCTTTCTCTTTGGCTACGCATTTTCTTAGCCAAATATTCTCTTATCTGGAGGGATTTCTATAGCGCGGGTATGAATTTAACTTATTCGGTACTTAAGAGGGCAAGGAGGACACACGATAGCCGATGAAACGACAAGGAAAGAAAGAAGTGTGTGCCGATAATATCAAGGTAGCACGCAAAGCGTCTAGCATCGAGAGTACACGATGATAGCCAATGATTTCCTGCATCTAAGTTTTAGTTCCGCGAGCGTCTGCTACAGCGCTTACGGGATGCCGCGTACGTTGTAATAGACGTTTTTGCGGGCTGTGCAAAGCCAAGCACTCGCCTTTATTCAACGACTGTAGCTATAAAAATTAATTGCTTGATGGCCTTAAGCCACCGAGCAATCCATGCACTATCTCGCCAAGTACAAGTAAACAACACTCCAGGTGCACCACATAAATGAAACCACACATAAATCGATGCATGCAATGTTTGAAAATGCGCCTCGAATGTCTTCCCCTATTTAACTCGACCAGTTACCTTACATTTCATTGAAGCTGCGCTGCTACTTAACTAATTCGGTACAATCTAGCACGGTATAGTGGTGAACGTAAGGGTGTTTTGTACCTTTAGTCAAAGGTAGCCTTTGTTACAATATTCTTATTACAAGACACATGAGCGACTTTAGTGCCTGCAGACGAATGGCGCGGAAATAGTTAACAGCAGTAATCAAATGAAATTGTGAGCGCAATTTCGCTGGTTCCATGCACCGCAGCATTTTTATAAAGCCGGAATGCGAGAACGTGCATACGCTTACGCTTAGGTATATGTTTACGTAAAATGAGGGAGACTCGTTGGGAGGTGTCTCAGTGCTAATGCTTTCTACAAAACACGGTGCAAATATTTCGTCAAGCGTTGTGTGAGTGCGCAAACAAAGCAAGGGACGTGTATACGAGTCTTGAGGTCGAGAGACGTTATCACACGTGCGAAAAGAATGAAGAGAGAGAGAGAGACTCTCGTTTCGGCTTCGCGAAAGCTTGAAATTGATAGATAACAAAGACAATTTTCTGGCCCAGCAGACGTCAGGGAAAGTCTCCGCAAAGCAGCGTCAGATGCTGGGAGAGCATAAGAAAGTGGAGTACGCGTTATATGGGAGTGACAGCCACTCAGAAAGCGAGATGAAGTGTGACTGTCCTTAGATGTGAGAATCAATGATAATTAGGAGAGTTGATTTAATGAGCCAAAACTTTCCCAAAAAACGATAATGAAAGCAAACTGAGCATTCATCTAGTGAAAGTGACACTGTTGACAGTGAACTCATAATAGTTGATTAGCGTTGTCACAGGCCGATATATATTTTTATTTTCCTATTTATATTTGGCAAACTATGAGAAGGTAGCCTACGTTAGAGCCGGCTATCCCAACGTCATTACAGTAATGTACAAGAACAAATAGCGCACGGTTATACAGTCACACGTGGCGGTTTCTATCTTCTAGTAACCTTGGGCAAACGCATTCTAACTATTTTTTCTATTTTTGACAAAGTTTCCCCGGACGTTTTTGCATTTGGCTTCATTCGAAGGAATGACGATATATCAGCAATAGGGTGAATGCAAGCACTGATGCAGTGGACGTGCGGTTAGAGCGCTCAACTACAATCTAGGAGGTACTTAGTTCGATTCGCAGAATCACTGAGCACTTTTTTTTTCAAGAGGTTGCCCGGCCTCACATTATGCGTGGTGGTGGGCACTGATTTTTTGAGAAGTAGGCTATCGCACTTGCTTCTTTCACTCCCCTTTTGACCCAAAAGCGCTGTACTGTGCTCCTTCAAACATTAAACAATTCAGGGTTCATAATTTTCTCCTCCATCCTCTCTTATCGCAAAAGTGTCCAGTGCTGAAATACCAATATCATACCTGGTATATTACTTTTCACGTGTTTGGATATTCGACCAGCAATCAGTCTTCACGGTGGTTTGAAGAAAATCTACACATGCAGTGAGCTAACTGCTTGCAGCCACGTTGACTGCCTTTGTAGGGACACGCTTTCGTGCTAATTTGGTGGGCATCATCTCATGCAGCAAGACCAAAGAGCACTGCAGTTAGAGCTGACGCAAACAGAGTGATTAGTTTGTGTCTTCTCTCCCGCTATTTCTCATGCTGCACGCTTCAGTGTAATGTCGCTGTCAATGGTTAAAATGAACTATAGCAGTTAATCGAGTTCTGCTGAGAGGGTCCCCAATTGTCCAGAATGGAACAGAACAATGGCAATTTGATTTGTGTGATAAAGAGATACCCTGCTTTTGGTTACTAGAATAAATTTCTAAACTGAAGTTTATTTTTTATTAACAACAGTTCCAGTGCAGATGAAAGGTGCATGGACAAAATTCGTGTATTCAGCTTGACTAGATTTGTGACCTTAATTGTAATTGTGAACCGGTATCACAGTATGCATAAATATCACACACATATACAACCACGGGTGATAGCTTGCTTTTTCTGATTAAAATTGAAAGGTTGAAATCGACATATTCAACCAACGCAATGTGTATGAGATATGCCATGTAGAGTAGCTATGCTCCAAACTAATCTTCGCAGGTTCGTTCCATTTTACCCAATTTCTTGCCCATGACTGTAGGTTGGTAAATGAAACAACTTCTTTGAACACACATATTCTGTGTAAGGTTACATTTATTTTTATGCAGTACAAAACAAATTGAAACGTATAATGGCTCAAAAGAGAAATAACTAGAAACAAATTCCACCAAATCATTACCAAACTTACTAACCAATGATAAACGGATTCTCATTCAAAAGATACATACATACATACGTACATACATACATGCATGCATGCATACATACATACATACATACATACATACATACATACATACATACATACATACATACATACATACATACATACATACATACATACATACATATACGCACACACACATATACATATGTACACCCATACATACAGACATACACTCAGGTGTAAATAATAAAATGAATGGCTATAAAACAACAATTCTAATACTCATTTTGAATATACTACAGAAAGTAACTTACGTGAGAAATCCACCGGCACTGTTATGTCTGAACACGGTGTTTCTCGAACCACCTCACAAAAGCTTGATGCATAGTTTTCCGCTGCTGCCCAGTGACAAGCAGTTTTTATAAAAAACACAAGAATAAAGCACTTGACAATGTCATGCTAAAGAAAAGGGCTGTGCATCAATATTTTGTACATGTCTGCAATATCACTCTGTTTATTTACATAGCTTGGCTCATCCACAACCCACTAACTAACAAAGCATGTTAGGACACTTGGGCTGAAAGTTCGCACAGCACGAGTAAATTCTAGACAATACATGAATAATACAATTATAAGCTACTAAGCTCCTTGGTGCAAACAGTGTTTATATAGACAGCTATAGGTGCCATTTCATTTCCCCAAAACACTTCTCAAAAGTAGAATCAACTTTATTTAGCTAAAAGTTTCCATTCTGGCGCGTCGTGGTGGCTCAACGGTGGAAGTGGCTCTTTCGGCCAAGAAAACATAGACCAATTAATTTTCCAGTTCGTGAATTCACCCCTTGCTAACATTGAGGCAGCTGGTAGGAGTGCTTTTGGAGAGAGGAAACCACCACAATCCCACCAGTCGTGGCCTTGGTAGCTACTTCACTTGGACAAAAATGATGGAAAACACTCCTCAAGAAGACTTCAAAGTTTGCACAACAACACAGTTCCCATACAGCTGTCTATTAGTCTGCTTGAAAAATATTGAGTTTACTGGTGGGCAAAGACTGTACACTATGTGAGGTGATGCTCCAGTGCACTGCATGTATGTCTTGCTGCTGGCCTCAACTGCGATATTGCTCAGCACATATGTGTAAAATAACAACTAATACTATGCCACTGCAAAGTAATTATGTGTCATTTGCATGAAACAGGGACCACAATGAAAGAACATAACGACAATTGCCTTCACAAAGTTCAAAAAATGTAAAAAAATTTCCACAGAGTTTTCACAGTTCATCTAAGCATAGTAATATTGGTTGTAAACACATTCTTATTTCCACTAACAAACCATTTTAAGATGCCAGATTCAATATTAGAGTATACCAGCACTTTTGTAGGGCTAAACTATTGTACAGGCACCTAGAAAAACACAAGTGAATGCATGCTATAGCTACATATAAAAATAAATATTTTTATTTCTAGTCTGAGTAGAGCTGCATAGATGATAAGTCACTTGCATTACATTATGAACAAACCTATCCGAGCAAAGTATACATTTAAAAAGTTACACTTACACAGTAGATAAGTAGACTGTTGAAGGACGGACAGGCAGTGGGATAATACCCAAGCACTAAAATCTACTGTTAAGATATACTAGGAGTAGTGATGAGCCTCTTCCTTCCAAATAACATAATCCACATAGATTCACTTCCCTGAGCTTATACACTCATGGCATCATTGGTGCTATACAAATGAGTGTACACTGAAGGATTCCATCGACTAAGCACATGGTTACTCTATCCATGGCTTTACTTCTTGTACTACAAAGAATGCAAATACAGTTAACATTGGCGACCATGGATGCTGTGATTTCTGGCATGTAAATGTAGAGGCACGCAGGCACTTAACACACATGTTTAAAACTTCAGCTCAAAAATATTTGCCTACTAACACTACAGCAGCCTTTAAATTAGTGTCATAATTTGGTATTTTCCATGCAAAATTTAAATAATTTTGAATGCAAGCAAATGAACTGCTGAATAATGCACTGCTAAGAAGTTAAGCAGCAGCTGCTCCTGACATCACAATGTGCTCTTTCTGCTGTTGTAAACTTTGAGCAGGAGAACAGTCGCTGGCAGTCCCTCTATACTTGTTGGTCTTCTGTGCTCTGTTCTTGATACACTGTACATGACCGTGGAGCACCACACCCCTTGTTACTGCTGGAACTTAGAAAAATACAGATCATTGTTACAACCATGCTACATGCAAGAGTGTATAGCTGTCAATTATGTGCTCATATTTACCGATATTGTATTTTCAGAAGCCAATGACAAGCCTCAGCACACACACACACACAAACAGTGAAGACTGAAAATATATTAATTATGATACAAGAGCAAAACTACAATGTTATAAATGAAGGCATGAAACTTCTGCCAGACATAAAAAGCCAATAAAGTATCTTCTATTTTGACTTTACACTAGGTGCGAGAAGCAGACCACAAATAAGTTCACTAAGAAACACAAGTTAGACTGCATTACAACACAACAGCCAATGTTCATAACTTTAAGGCTGTCTAACATAGCCAGCTCACCGTACTGCGTATAGGTGCAAATGGGCAGTCTAGAAGACACAAAGAACTTGTGGATTATGAGTGTGCTTGTTGCTGACATCTATCATTCTAAATGAAGAAAGCCTTTCAAAAATACACTTCATCAGGGGAAACAATCATACGCAACAAACACAACGGGCTCCTACAGGTGCCACCAACACTCACCATTATTGTTGATACCAGTGTCTTGCCGGATTGATATGCTGCGTCCTGCACAGAACACCAAAGGAGCGCTCCATGACTTGGATTGCATGTGTGCTAGCTGCCTCGCTCTGCTGCTGAAATAGGCTAGCCACAGACAGAGAAATGAGAAGCCATGGCTTTGAAACACACTGAACGTCACCTTTAGAGATCAACAATGCATACTTAGGTCATGTACAATTTGTAGAAAAATATATATCACTATGCAATCGTGGTGAACATGTTCGGCTGAAATACAAGCAACAGCACTGAGAGAGAAAAAGCTACATTAGGCAAAAGATGCAGTTACTGGCCCTATGTCATCTGAGGCTTCTTCAATAGGTCTTTCTCCTTGCAAGTTGTGAACAGCCAGGCAATTTTCACCCACTTGCTGTTTCCTTCCAGAGCACTTGATCCACAGAGGGAGTCACAAGCTCGAGAGCTCAATAAGGAATCAAATTATTTGTGCTCGTTTCAAAGCACAAGCTTTTCAGTCTCAGATTATTGGACTTTCATTCATAAGCTGCAGGCTTTCAGCTTTCAACATTCTCAATTATCTTGCAATTTAGTTCTATAAATGTTGAATAAGAATTATGTGTAAGAATATTACAGGTATCCACTGAAAGCAACCATGCTTGGGTTTTCAATTTGTGCACAGTAAGTGGTGTTCACGTAATCGTATGTAATAAAGAAAAACTAACCTTGCAGCCAGCCGTTAGGCAGTTTTGTGCCCTCGAAGCTCCCAAGCAGATCGCAGTCCTTCCAGATGAGGCTGCCATGCATGCTTCCACGCCACATCCACTGAATGATAACAGTCCCAGCAGTGACATAGGCTTGCATAGTTAGGGAGAACGTGTCCTTCCTATTTTTGTACAGGTGCTCCAAGTAATAATGAGGATTGATGTGCCAGAATGTGCAACCGATGCAATACAGGACCTTAACAAACCAATCTCTGCGATCTGTGAAGAGCCAAAAACGAGATATTTAAAAACAATCATTAAAAGCACTCACTTATACTACTTATTTGAGGAAGCTATCACTTTGTTAAAGTAACCAAAATCTGCTATAATTACTTTGAAATAAACTGAAGCCTCATGTAAAATTTACGTACCGCAATATATATGTCCTACTGAAGTATAGTACTACCACAGTGGTAATCGTCTATAGAACTAATTTTCCAAAATAACAAATTATTAAGTGCAACCTGGCTCCTGAAAAATAAATTCACATTAACTTTTCAACTATCAAACGTGGTCAATCGACAGGCCCAACCTCATATTCAAACAAGAGCTCACTTGTATCAAGTCACAAAAAAGTTTTTATGTATTTGCTCCATAATATATGTATGTATATAACAGTAGTAGTAAATTTTTCATGCTTCAACTTACCATAGAGAAACATTACATCTGATGGGCTTAAAAACTTGCACACGTTATAGAACTGCGTGAATTATAGTACCGGTGAAATTTAGTTCTGCAAGGTGAACTCACCGATGGCAGCATTTAGTAGCCGTCGGTGTCATGAGGAACCATGTACGGCCAACAGGCAAAGGGCATCTGCAGACTGGAAGTTGCCAATGGCAGCAATGAAGGGCTGACCAGGCGTGTACGTCCATTGATAAAGTGTAAGAACTGGCCATGACCAGCTGTTGTCAAGGCTCTAGTGCCGTGCAAAACGATGGCCAGACGAACTCGGAAACCTGTAGTTAGGCGATATTGGCCTACAACTTCATCCAAAGCAAGGCACCGGTGAAATCTTTGCTTTTTCTGGGGGCCGGAGGGAAGCTTGACGTTCACGGGTTCTCGCTGCCACATAGAACTCTCAAGTTGTTACCGAACAACAGTCAGGGCGCGCTTCCAAAGTAACACGATCCACAATAGAATGTAGCATCTCGCAGTTTTGGTTGATCACATCACAGCGCTAGGACTATGGTTATCACAAAAAGGAGAAGTGACGACTTAACAAACAAAAGCGCCAAGCTGCCCCACCACAACTTCGCAGGGCAAAACAGTTATCAACGCTGTCTTTCAATTTTCGATCACACTAGCACAGCTTCTTCACAAGTCTTGGAACGTCAGCACAGCACCACTGTTCACAACGAACATCGTTTCACTCCCGAACAGTACATTGCTCTCAAGTAAATAGAAGCGTACGGGCTAACTAGTGGCGAAGCAAGAACCGAGCGCGTAGTTCATACGTTTCCGTACGTACTTGGGGTCACTCAAGTAACGTGTCAAAACGCTGTCAATCCGAAATGTCGCACAGCACCCAACTGAGAGACTGGAAAGTCAAGCGAACGAACTGTTACCGGCACACAAACAGACATTGCAGGCTTCTCGAGTGCTAGTTGCCGTCGATACATCGACGCCGATCCCCGCTTGATAACCACACCGATGCACAGGCTTCGCTGCGCTTCACCGTACACCATTGCACTGCTTACACGCACCGAAAGAGCTGCTGTAATCACAACACATCCGGTCAAACGCTGAAGTAACTCGTGCGAGAAGCATTTGCTGAAAGTCGCACCGACCGATATGCTCTGTTTACGACGCCATGTTGTTTTCGACAACTGCGCAGCACATAAGAGAGCTCTTAGAAAGTACTTGCACTATTTTCACGGCGTGAAAAAATTTTCCCTTATGTGTGAGGGGGGTGATATGACGAACAGGACAGGCGTGCCAGATGAAAGAAGTGTTTTGGCAACGTCACGGAGTGAGCTGATGTAAAGGGTATTGCTTCACAACCAATCACAAGCTGTGCCTGTTGGCCAAGCCGTCGTCTGCTCGCGCTTGTCGTCTGCTTCGATCAGAGCATGCGACAGGGGATTCGCCTTCGCAACGCTATTATTCTCAGGTCAAGTGGTCGCTGCGTCGCGCAAAATACATGTCTGTGGCTCGCTCTACCTTTGAATGATGTTTGTGCGCCAAGTTAAATGGCTGGTAATTGACGCAGGGATGAATTCAGCCAAGGTTTGCTCCAGAATCGTGAGAGTTTGCATATTATCGGTGTCATACAAAGTTACTAGGGTCACTTCATTCCGATTTCTTGCCATATTATCATGGTCCATATCGGTGTCTGAACAGTGAAGGCGAAGATGCATGATTTGTTTGTAGTTCCATGCGTAATCACGCGCACCCCTAATACGCTTTGGTTTACAAAGTACGCTTTGTTCCAGATCGTCCCAAAGTGTATCGACAGCTGTATTTCAGAGATCGCAACCATTGGACAGTTAGAGCCAATGAAAGTACACTAGAGCACAAACTTTATGAACCACTCACTGAAAACTTCCTCTCATTTTTATTTCCAATAGCGTGCAAAGAATGTGCTCGCATTAACCTCTTTCGTGGTAATTTCCACCAATGAGGCAAGGATCTCGAGTCGCACTTTTAATTGGATGAGATGGGGCGCAACACAACAACATAACAAATAAGGTTGATCCTATGCCATGCCGCGTTCGAATGCACCGACCATTCACGTATCACATTGGTTTTCATCCAACCACAAATCTTTACATGCGTACGTTTATGCCATTGACGCCCAATAGAATTCTTCAATTACTGCAACTTCGAACTTATTGGACGATGGTAGTTGTCAAGACCATCCACTGCGTACAAGGGAAACAACACGCGAAGCTCAAAGCGCCGAAAGAAATAAAAACGCACCAGCAGTCATCAGGCAGCCCTTAATGGGCGTGAATTAACTCAAAACCAGCCAGGGCACCAAAGTATACCGCCGCGGCAGCAGGTTCTAAGTAGCCATATTGTCCCTAAGAGTGGTCCGGACCACTCTTAGGATTTTCTCTCAGCCATGCTGTTTTTACGCGCAATTTCGCTTCGTGAATCCACTTACGAGCACTTTTCGGTGACGTAAGCAAATATAGCAACTGCATCACCATCGCTGTCATGTTCCCGAACAGTCACAGCGCACTTTATTTGGAGCGGCCGATGTGACAACGATGGCCTCTTACGACGTTTTTTCGTTTCGTGAATCAACTTACGCAACAAAATTTCTCTTGCGCAAAAATGTTTTCGTAAGTGAGTTTTGTGAATCCGGGCCCTGGTTTCAGAAAATTCATATGAAGCAGAACGTAACTAAAAGTGCTATAATAGTTTTTTCATTGGACGCACCAGTTACTATTTCTCTTCAGTACCATCAAGAAATAATTCCCAAGGTTAACTGTATTAAATATCTGGGTGTACTGTACGATCAAAAACTGAGCTGGCGTGACCACATTGAATATATTAAAATTAAGGCTACACGCGCTGTTGGAGTGATAGCTAGGATTGGCCGTCTTCGTTCCGGTCTTTGCAGAGATACGCTGATCATGATTTATCGCATGTACGTTCGTCTGATTCTTGAATTCAGATGTGTACTATGCTCTGGTGAACCAGCGTACAAAATAAACCCCCTGATTCTCTTAGAGCGGGAAGCTCTACGTAGTTGTTTATGTGTGTGCCAAAATTCACAGCTAACAATGTTTTGTATCAAGAAGCTCGGATACCCACCCTTGCTTGCAGATTTCGTATTTTAACAGTAAAAACCTATTTAAAATTTTCTGAACCCACTTTAAGAAGGTTACAGTTTGTATTCTTTGCTGAGCCTGGTGTTTTTTAATGAGCCTGGTGTTTTTTAATGAGCCTGCTGAGCCTGGTGTTTTTAATTGATCCCGTGTATATAAACTCCAAGTTCTATTTGTTCAAACACTTCTAGATGCTTTAATTGTTATATATTCGAGATCACACCATCTGTCAAACCAATCGACCAAGTGCAAATAAAATTTGACGATATCTTCCCCATGAACGCTAAACACTTGCCCTCTAAATATTTGATTGGTTTCTTAGAACAACACCTGTCTCAATTAGGTACTAATATAGTAATTGCAACGGATGCGTCTATGAGTGGCGAGAAGGCAGGTGTGGGTATTTTTTCTCTCTCATTATTTTGGTCAATTTCATTACGCCTCCCAGATTATACACCAATATTTGAAGCGGAATTAATGGCCGTTATACTAGCTATTCGTAAACTTCCTGCGACTCATTCGACAGCTGTGATAGTGTCTGACTCGTATTCCTTGTGTTCATTTTTATCATCGTCGTCCACATCAGCAGTACTAGAAACTTTTGAATCATTAATCCCAGCCAACATTCGTCTAGTGCGAATGATATGAGTGCCAGGCCATTGTAGTATATTTATAAACGAGATGGCTGACACACTTGCGCGAACATCTCTTGATCTTCCGATTGTGCCAATCATGCCTCCTACAGCTTATGTAACGGCAGCGAGGTTTAGAAAACTTTCCCTTCTTGAATACTCATCAAACATCATGATACCGAATCCAGATTTCTCGCACCTGCACTTCACAAGGAATAATAAATGGTGTCCCACGCGTAAATTGGAAGTCTTGATAACAAAATTACGTTGCCGTGTACCACCTCTTAATTTGTACTTAAACAGGTCTGGTCTGGTGCCATCCCCTCTGTGCTCAAGCTGTCACGAACCTGAACATATCGACCATTTTCTTATCACATGTCACCGTTTCAAAAATCAAAGAAAAAACTGCTTCGAAATTTTATTCAAAAAACTAGGAATATCACTTAATACTCCCAATATTTTGTCTTTTGGGGCCACTTCATTGGGACACAGCGACAGGAACATCTGCGGGGCTCTCTGCGAATTCATATATAACACAAGAAGATTACCTTGCTGAATCAGCGATCAGCTCTCGAATTTTACTAGCCACTCTACCACTTAATATTTAGCTGATACACTGCAATGATTCAACTTTCAGGAGAATTTCATATAACGTTCAACAAATTCTATTATTTCTCTCCCCCCCTTCACAGGATATCGCGCTACATCGAGAGGAATGACCTATTTCCATATAATATGGAAGGTTTCAGGCCCTCACTTTCCACGCAAGATGTCATGCTCCTCCTCAAAACACAAATAATTGACTTTCCAAGCTAAGATTTAAAAGGGGTCCTCGCACTGGACCTCACTAAAGCATTTGATACTGTCAAACACGACTATATTCTTAAGGAGATATCGGCTTTGAACCTGGGAGTTAAATTCTTCTCCTTCGTTGAATCTTTCCTCGAGAGTCGGACGGCGGCAATAAAACTGGGACAATCAGTCTCGGAGCCTTTCAAACTCGGACGAAGGGGTACTCCCCAAGGGGCAGTTATCTCCCCCCTTCTATTCAACATAGCCATGCGCAAGCTGTCGGCAAGCCTTTCTAAAGTTCCTAATGTCGGACACGCTTTATATGCTGACGACATTACAATCTGGTGTCCCGGAGGATCGGAGGCGGCGGTTGAACAAGCACTACAGGAGGCTCTGGACGTTACAGAGTCTTTCCTGGAAGGTACGGGACTGGCGCTTTCGCCGGAAAAGTCGGAACTCCTGCTGTACAGACAGGCTAGACGAGGTGTTAGGGGACTCACCCCTCTCGATCAGGTGCCCATTAGCGTTTGCACCAAGGATGGTCGCACAATTCCTAGAGTCAATTGTATGAAAATTCTGGGGCTTTTATTAGACTCTAAGGGATGCAACGCAAAGACTATAGCCCATCTCACCACAAAAACAGAGAACATTCTGAGATTAATTATGCGGGTGTCCAACAAGAAGGGCGGCATAGGCGAGGATATCCTCTTTAGGGCCCACCACGCTTTCCTCATGAGCCATATCATATACATAGTGGCGGCTCTCAATTGGACCAAAACGGAAAGGGATAAATTGGACACGCTCATGCGCAAAAGTGTCAAAAAGGTGCTCGGCGTCCCAATCACGACTAGCACAGAAAAACTCATGAAGTTGGGAGTGCACAACACCACTTCGGAATTAATTGAAGCGCAAAGGTCAGCACAAATAATTCGGTTATCGAGTTTCAAAACAGGAAGAAAACTGCTCGATGCGGCAGGCCTCCGTCCTATCTTCAATCAGGGAGAAACTACGCAGCTTGATTATCAAACAAGGAATTCCTTTATTGTTGACCCTCTGCCACGAAACATCCATCCCCAACACAATAAAGGTCGTAGGTTGGCGAGGGCTAGGGCTTTCATAAAGAACCTCTCCGGAACAGAGACATTTGTGGACGCGGCGCGCTACGCCGGCGGCAGCGGGTTTTCCGTGGCAGTAGTCAATGACAGGGGAGAACTTGTCTCGGCAGCTTCAGTGAAGACCTCCTTGGTCGATGTAGCAGAACAGGCTGCTGTAGCGCTGGCATTACTGGACACGAAACGCACCACGGTGTACACCGATTCCCGAGCGGCCGTTAGGGCGTTCGCATCGGGATTGATAGCCACAGAGGCAGCCAGAATTCTCCACAGCAAACCCCCGTCAGACGTTATTCATCACATAGTCTGGTTTCCCGCTCACATGGGACCAGACGTAATGCCGGGTCACCTGAACCCAAACGAGATAGCCCACGACTGTGCGCGAGGTTTCACAAGCCGCGACGGGGTGGTCTCTCGGGTGGGTTCGGGAGAGCTCGTCCACAGTGATCCTCTCGTTACTTTTCACGAGATAACATCTCATTACAGAGGAGAGCGACAAACTTTTCCCTTTCCCCATCATAAGCTCCACAGATCACAAGCAAGCACGCTCCGCATGCTCCAGCCGGGGTCTTACTCCTCTAGGGGCTTTCTGAGCATGCTTCATCCGGATATTGATCCACTTTGCCCAGATTGTGGTGAATTTTGCTCTTTGAGTCACATGCTCTGGCAGTGCCCTGCGTTACAGGATTTTAAAGCAGAAGAAGACTGGACGACGGCAATCACAGACCCCAGACAAGACGTCCAGCTTCAGGCTGTCCAGAGGGCCCGTGAACGAGCGGAGAGGCATGGCCTCTCTGTTCCGACATGGGACTAGCCAACGGCTGGGTGGGGACCTACATAGTTGGCCCGCTGCCTTGCCTCTCAGGACCAAATAAAGTTGTTTGTCCTGTCCTGTCTCCCCCCCTTTTTTTGACATTGCGCCAAATGAATTTCACATTCAAAACACAGTAATCATATTCCCCTTGTCTAGAAAAGCTAAAGGTATTGACTTGCATTAACCACCGGCTTCTTGGCTAATCCGTCTTAGTGGGTGAGAGCCACAAAAAAAAGAAACAAGCAAGCAAGCAAGTATGCGCCCCAGTTAATAGGTAATCAAGAACAAGTTTTATAATGCTTTGGAGCATTGGACGACCCACTCGTTACGGAATTCGAATTGTGTGACGTGTGGTTGGTCCTTTCATGTTCAAAAACGCTTTATTAATTGTATTAACGCCATTTATTTTCTCAAATCAAGCCTGCCTAAGGCCAGTTTAGGGAATATTTCCAAGCACAGGCGTGGCTCAGTGTTAAAATTCTGGGCTGACAAGCAGTGGACCCGGGTTTAAATGCCACTGTGCCCTGAGAGACTTTCATAAGTGTGTAACCAGTATCGCAAGAAATAAGGAAATAAGTAAGTATAGTTCTTATTTCTTGCGATACTGGTTACGGGCACCAGTGGCGGTTGAGGTAGACCACTACGGCGCCGGGCGTGTCCCGTGTTCTGATCTCATACCAGCTTTCGCTGCAAAACATGATCACTGTGGCCAGCTGTGCCGCCCCTCGTACAATTTTAGGGTCGAAGCTCCTTATAGCGGCACCCATTTGTCCCTCGTAGTCGTAGTAGATGTCGTAGTGTGTAACCAGTCTTACATTTTGACCTCTATTGTGGTGCCGGTGAGAGATTTTTTCTGTGCATTGTTGAACAATAAAAAATTCGCAGCGTGCGCATTAACTAAAAGTCGAATTCTCCTGTCTCTCATTACCCCTTAGCAGCCATTGGCATGTACATTGAGCACTATGTGACAAGAAAGGGTTGCCAGATTATACTCGCTGGGCATAACCTTCTTGGTTTTAAAAAGGTTTAGTGAGCGTTGGGCCGCAGTGCCATGAATACAGTGAACTATTATATACCTTGAACTGGAGGTGGTTAAAGGTGGAAAGTAGACACGAAGCGGAAGCCGTAAGAAAGTGTGCGTGTGCCACCTCTCGTTTATTCCTTTGAATGTACGCTGGATGGTGGTGCATATGCGGAATATACGATGAACAGATTCGAGATGGTGGTACTCAGAGTGTTGAATGAATGAACGAATGGGCACACAGACAGATGCATAGATGGACTCACGGATGGCTGCACCGACGAATGGACGCATGGACGGCCGCCGGGGCGGATGCATGGACGAACGCAGGGACGGTCGACGCACAGATGGACGTGCAGACGCACGAATAGACGCACGCACGGATGGGCGAATGGACGCACGGACGGTCACACAGACGGACGCATGGACGGACGGATGCTTCGCCCCACTCTCCATCATTCACTTCGTGGATATGCTGCCATTTTTTTAACCGATTGCTTGGCTACTTTTAATAGTTTTGTTGTCACTGAAATTTCAGTCGAAAGTCAGCGCCTTTGTTTCAACGCCGTGGTGGTCTAGTAGCTAAGGTACTCGGCTGCTGATCCGCAGGTCGCGCGTTCGAATCCCGGCAGTGGAAGCTGCATTTCCGATGGAGGCGAAAATGATTTAGGCCTATGTGCTCAGATTTGGGCGCACTTTATAGTACCCCAGGTGGTGAAAATTTCGGGAGCCCTCCGCTACGGCGTCTCTCATAATAATGTGGTGGTTTTGGGAAGTTGAACCCCACATATCATCATCAGTGCCTTTATTGTCTGTTTTGTCGGTGTTGTTATTTTTTTTGTCACGCCGTCAACCACAAGATGATGTGACTTGAGTGAGCTCGTTCAGCACTATCGCTTTGTCAGTGTTAACATGTAAGTACCATGTTCGTAATTGTTTACTGACAAATACACTTCCACGCTTATTTTTGCGGTAATATTTTCAACCAGTAGAGTTTCTTTTTTTAAATGTGTCATCATGGTTTTTTTCGGAGAAGCCAAATTTCAAGGACTTGTAGCTTGCGCTGGTTTCTGTAACTCGTTTTCAATGAAAACCAACAAATTCAGCGTCGTTCCAGACAACGAAGCGACGAGCACGAAGGCTTAGCAGAGTGTATGGGCGTTTCATTTTTATTCTTGGTGAATCAATCGAACTTTCTAATGGATAACATTCTTTGAGTTATATTTGTGTTATCGCTCTCCTCACGATATTTTTTCCCAAGTTTTGAACCCGTCAGGTGACAAGAAAGCTAGTAGAAATTTTGTACTCACGAAAAGTAAACAGGCCTAAAAGAACGTCTAATATTAAAGTTCCTGTAGGATGCTTATTCCATTGTGTGCTCTTCTCATTCTTCGGTATTTGTGCTGTTCTCCTAACTATTCAGGCGCGTATAGAATTACGTCAGGCGTTACACCGTGTCAATTGCGTAACACTAAGTTCTTCAAGCATCCACCAAGGCTAGCCCCCGATAGCTACTTTTCTCCTAATTAGTGAATTGGGAGGCCCAAGGCAACCTAACATTGTGCTTGGCGTCATGGCAAATTATCGGCCATTTTCGGCTTAGGTCTCGACACTGTTATGCATTCCATGTTCCTTGTCTTCCCAAGAACTGAGTGATACTTTTTCTCTTTTTCTAGATCTCGAACTTACCTGCAGAAGGTGCATTTTAGGCGTAATTCCCTTCGTCCATCATGTACCTCGCGTGCATCGCCTCCTTAATTAATCTAGATCCAGGAGGCACTGGTGCGTCCTCCAGCTTACTCCTGGAAAATATGTAAGTCACCGGACTGCTGGCCGCGTCACGTGTCGGTGGTGGTAGACTAATTACTTAGGTGCCTTAAGCTTCTTTAGAATTTTGCTTTGAAAGCGGCAGGACGACGTGTAAGCCGCGTGTTCTCACCTTAGCTCTACCTGTTCTCAACAGCTTCCCGACCTCATCACTGGTGCAGTACCCTTTGATTTAGTATGTAGAGCTCTTTTTTGTTAATAACAGGCTCTTCGGGAACACCAAAAAGTCAGATTCTGTTGGCAGCCTTCCGAAACTGCGCTGATGCGAATGCGCAGTGAAGTTTTACCACACAGAGAGAATGGCGCGGAAATTGCAAGGTGACGGAGTACTTGCGAAGCACTTATTTCCATTGCCTTGTTCTTGGCTCCCCAACTGAGTGCGATGACTGAGCGTGGTACAACTTGTGATATTGCTGAGCGAATGACATGGGTGAGCGGAGGCGAGCGCTACGAACACGTACAACCAGTTATGCGCTTCGCCTGATTTTGAGCGAACAACACATGAAATACACAAATAAGTAAAAGATGACTTTCTTTACAGTTCAGTCGAGTTTATATGTAAAAGCTCGAGAAAGGCAATAAATGTGACCATCTACATCAACTTCACTTCGTTGAACCAGATCTTAGGGTAACCGCTAACCACCTTGATCACGCGTGTTGCTTGAAACCAAAACTGGTGGTCAGTGTAGCCTGGTCCTATTTCAATCTTAAATTGCTCAGCGCAGCCATGAAGCCTATTCTTTAGAACAAGTGTGGTGCGCCAATAGTTTTGACGTCGGATTAACTTTGCAGCAGTTGTGATATCACGAACTGATAGTTACACTGGTAGGCATCGCCCAAAATAACTGAAAACTATAGCCGCGCTTTCACCAACAATAACCGCAACGCCGGTCTAGCTTACGGCAACACCAAACCATATACGAGCCTAAATTTTCAAAAATCTTGCCGACAGTAATAATCTTTTAGCCACTATGTATTATTAGACGAAGGCTACAATCAGTCAACAATGAGTCAATATACTACTAGTTCCCAGCGTGCGCGGTTGTCAACCTTCTCTTTTTGTGCACGTGTCTTCGAAGGCTGGGGCCACCGATTTTTCAAGATATGTGTATCAACAGGCCCAATGCCAGACTCTTCTACTGAGCTAACGTTAACACTAATGAAATCTTACTCCGGCAGTGAAGGTATCCGCAATACGGAAATGATTGCGGCATATGCCGGAATAACTGACTTTGTACGGTGTTCTGTACTATGCTCATTCTCGTCTTCACATGCTCATTTGTTGTCACTTCATTCACTGGACCACCGCCGTACACGTGAGAGTATTATCTTGTTACACAAGATTGTACACAAAATGACCCGCGTTCACGCGCCCTTATCTTTCGCTGATATACCAGCGCGTACAACACGTAGTACAGACGATTTGAACCTTGTACCCTTCAGGTCTCGTTTGGATTGTTTCAAAGTCTCTTTTTTTCCGCGTGTGGTGAAAATTTGGAACAATCTTGATGGTGCATTGCGTAGACTGAACACTGTAGAGTTCGGGAAAATTTTATGTGTTAGTCACATAAATTTGCGCGCACTGTTGTTTGTTTCTGTGCTTTCGTTGATTTTTCTGTACCCGCTCCTGCAATGTCCCAGGCATGGGACAGCAGTACTTGTAAATAAATAAATAAATAAATCTCCAGAATTGTTCCCTTTTTGTAATGGCTAGGTGGTTGCAATGCAGATGCGCAAGTAGATGAATTGAAGCTCGGGCAGTAACCCGAAAATTCGTACACAACAATTATAGTAGATTCCCTCCGCTAAAAACGGCCACAAGAACTTCACTTGGACAAAACATTAAAGTATCTCAGCGTAGAGGTATGTAGAGGTACACCTAAACACTGCACAGATTGCAGCTCGTTTTTTTTATCGTGACACTTTCAGTCTTGTTAATCCTAAATATCGTGAACACGCTCGTTATATCCAAGTTTTCCTAGAGCTATATACCGGGCACCCTCACACGCTAGTGAGAATTTCACACGAGACTGTCTTTAAAAGTTGTGATCTCTAAAAGGTCATAGTTGAAGTACGTGAGTAATCACTTCCATTGCACAAACAAATCGCTGACAACTTTTTTGTAGGAAATCAGGGTGCTCCATTGAATACCAACTTTTACATGCTCGTTCGTAGGACAGGAAAGCGTGATATAAAAATGAAGAGCACCTAATCCATACTCCGTTTTCGTCATTACAGCGTTGGTGTAGAAAAAATGGTCGCTTCTAATTAGCGCGATTCCTTAATTAGGGCGGACGCGCGCTGAAGTGCCAAGGGCGATAACTGGAACTGAGCATGTGTCATTGAAGCATACCGGAAAGCAGAAAAGAGCAGGAACTCAGAAAAAAAATATTGGCTGTGCGCTCTCGTTCGGATTGCCGGCAGTTTCGATAAGGCGAAAGAACTTCCTCTTGCGTGATGGTTTCTTGGTTATCCAAATAATTAGTTCTCCAAAGCAAGTTAGGAAAACTGAGTCGTAGTTTTTCAAACACTGGTTTACAATTGATGAAAGTTTTGCAGATTGGATCTCTGGCTTGATATTGCTTCTTCATTTTAGTACGAGTAGAGAGTGCAGAGAACAATGTGTGCGCCATATGCGCACCCTAACGTAGCCAGAAACGTTTTTATGGTGTAGAGGCGAGGGAAGGAGGCATAAGTGCCCTTTAGTTAAGTTTATGTATGCGCTTGGATGTGTGCTCCTGTACATACGCATAACATTTAAGAGTTTTGAAGGAAGAAGGCTTGTAACTCCAAGCCCTGGTCCCAGTCATGGGTGCGCCAGGGATGTTCATATTGAAGTGGTGTAAATGCGCCTGGATGGAGGCAGATCAAAGCGCCCTAGCTGCACACGGAGTGTGAGTTGCGCAAAATGCCCCTGTTTCTATTGAGATTAACATTTGAAGCTCTGTACAGAGGTCGTTCCAGCATTACACCGCTTGTATCGAACAAAATTTAGACGTAAACTCAGGGGGTTAGGAGATATGAACGATTGGCAGAAATGGGCCTTCTTTCGCCAACACCTGTTGTCTTCTTGGTGAAGGTTCCAGTTTCAATGAAAGTTCCTTCGTCCACGAAAATAGCATGGAAATAAGGCAAGTCAGGATTTCACGCTTTGGACCGAGAACACGCATTTAGAGGGAATAGTTCTATATAAAAATGTACATCTGTGAGATACGCCACAGCGGAGAGCTCCGAAAATTTCGGCCGTATCCTGCCCTGAAATGCGTACTTGCATCTCGTCTCCATAGAGTTGCCAATTCTTCGGTAAGAACCGAACCAGCGATCCTAAGGTCTACAGCCAAAGACGGGGCCCACTATTGAAGCGACACTTGAAATTGTTGTTCAATTAGCGCTCATCACCATGTATGGCGAAAAAGAGAATAGGAGCACTTATATTTATTGACAAATGCCCAAGTGACAACAGAAAGGCAATATTGAAGGACAGTACAGGATGTGAGAAGGAATAGAGTGCCCACCTGCACCACTAATGTGTCGCAGGTTTCAAGGAAGGTGGAAAATGGAAAGACTGTGAAAAAGGTGAGAGAAGCAAATAAGAGACAGCGACTAAGTGAGAAACGATTGGTGAGACACCACAGCAGGGAGCGGATTGAGCCAGCAGCACAGCTGGCATATAAAAACTGGATTAAAGTATAATAAACATTTTCAATCTAAATCGTTATTATTCTCGTCGCCTTCCTTCTTGCTTTTCCGTGTCGTAGGAGGCATGTTGTTGATCAGTGTACGGTATTCATTATCAAGTGTTCTAAGTCTCGAGGTTTATGGTTAGATGGGTACGTATTCTGAAATTTTTATTTAAGGAATGGTTTCGATGTAGAGGTGGTTTTTCTTGGACCATATAGGTGATGTTTGTTCTTGTTAAGCATGATTGATATTGTTATTGTCGCATTGAATTTTTATTTCTCTGATATTGTTTTTTTGAGACCAACTTGGGCTTTGTTTGTTTGCGTGTCTTTTTGTTGCCAGACTGTGCATTAGTCTGTTTGGTACCATTCAGTTTCAGTTTCAGTTTATTTCGGACATAGTTACATGACATGAAATATGTCCACGAGGCAAGGCAAAAGGAGACTCGTATGTCTCCTGACGAGGCCTTCACCCCGGACTTACACGTCAGACAGCCAGGAGCAAAATCAGAGAAAATAAGTACAATGCTCATTGCACAACTTATATAAACAAAAAACGAACAGTAAAAAAACACATTCGGACAAAAAGAACAAAAACTCACAGGGTTCCTTGTGAATTCAACTAGGACGACTATAAGTCGAAAGCCATCTTCTTTCATCAAACCGACGTATTGATGCTGCCTCGCCACTCTTCGAAAGCCTTCTGCAGCTAATTTGGTCTTGCACTGCCTCCAAGATCGAAGGCTTGCAAGCTGGTTTTGCATTGACTCCGTGATCGAGCCAACCACCTTTTTGGAAGCCACGATGCCTCCAATTACTCCATGCGACTGGGACTTCAGAGTGGCGTCCCAAAATTTGGCGATTTGTAACGTAATTGTGACCTTTTATAATGACGTCATCTCGTGATAATGACTTTTCGCATCACATATTTCTGACCCCGGTATACGCTTGACACCGACGGTCAAATTTGGCGTTGATGGGACATCTGGAGCTTTCGCCCAACAACCTGCCGTATCTTGAAATAAAAATGCGGGAAAACCCAGCACCTGAGGTCTTTATGTAAAACCGCCTTCAGCGCTTTACACAAAACCCTTCGAGTGCATATGTTTGGTGTTCATGTCATTGTATTCACATGAAACCGATTCCAGAGGGCAGAATGAATGTCGCCCGAAGGTGTTTACCGTATTTCCTGTTTCTTTCATCGACATATGTCAAGCTCGCATTCAAGCACTCTTTTTTTTTTTCCACAAGCAAAAGCCCACAAAATTCTGGCCCGACAGCGCTGCGCGCATGTTGTTGAAATCGGCAACAACAGAACAGCATGCCCTGTTTTACTGGCGTGCTCCAAGGCAAAAAATGTAAACGTTAAACGAAGCAGGAAAGGTTAAAACTGAGCGCGCTTCGTCTGACAACTTGGAGTAAGGTTTGGACATGCCAGAAGAATATTGGCGGCCACTTCACACATTGACAAACACCTGTCATTTTCATCTTTCCTTCCTGCGGCATCTCTTTATAATGCATGCAGGATCGGCGATTGTCGGCCGCTAAACAGTGCAAATACGACCGACGAGTTAGAAGTAAATCTGCGCTTCAAGTTGGTAAGGAATTCGAAGCCGAGAAAAGTGGTGGTTTCACAGAATACGTGTACAGCGCAGCTGTTACACTATGTCCGCCCATTCAGATTTATGGCCAGGACAAAGAATAACAAAATATAAACAATATACTCGGGTATACAAACTATAAACAATGTGTAAGCGCTATACGGTGGGACTCGTAATTCTGTAAATATCTTGGCTGGGTAAGTTGTGGACTTTTGTTTTTAAAGGGTAAGCATTCATCTCTGTATACTGCAGGTTGTGCTTTTAGTGTCTGTACTATATTCTAGTTCACTATAGTCTATACATAGCTATCTATCCGCCTACACCGGGGTGCTCTTGGAATCTCCCCCGCAACTAGGGTAGACCAAAATTAGTATAAGCTGGTAAGATGATTTGATAAATACTGCTCACTGTTCATTACATAAGCAATGTCACTATCCCAATCGGGTACGTCATCAAGCCTTTGCCCCCAAACATGTGTGCCACATACCCGTATAACAATGGTATGTCCCACGTCACTCCCTGTCGTCTCTGGTTTTTGTTTTTTCCTTACCCTGCAGCGCATCATAGACATGAAGACGTACCAACTAACCCCCAATGCTGCCTTATTAGTATAACACCGGTGGGTATGTGCCAATGGCGACTGAAAGTTTATATCCACCCAGGAACAGTGAGAATAAACATTGTAAATTTTAACACAAGAGCGGTAAAAAAAGTACGCACAGGCAGCGTTGACCCAACAATTACAAAGTATAAATACCAGAGTATTAGCAGGAATCGAACCCATGAATATGGTGTGGCAATCAAGTATTCTGCCGCATGATCACGCCAGGTCTCCTAACTAATTTTTATGTAGACACTAATGCTCTTGAAACAATACTTGTGGTTTCTTTGCTGGCTATCCTTTCCTAAGAACATGACATATGTACTCTTTCAAGTCGTTATTTCGGGTTAGCACCAAATAAAGTTAAGCACTATCCACTGAAGCTGATTTATGCAGCAGTGTCCAGGGCTATCATTGTTATGAGCACACACACCACATATCGGCTGTGTTCCAATTATTAGACAGCACGCAGACAGTCTACGCAGACTGCTTAGAAGACAGCACCGAGCCCCCGCTGTCCGAGAATTGGAACACTTCTGGACGGCTTTAACGCGGCGATGCGCCACCTCGCGTCGAGAAGAAAAAGCTAAAATAAACAAACGTAACAGTTGTATTTTCTGGCTTATGTCGTGTTGAAATGAAAAACAAATAAACGTTACCCATATTGTGCGTCTGGGAAAGTGTCTGTTTGTGTGCAGACAATCATTGCGGCGAGATTTGATTTATCTGAGCGATTCACTGAGCCACCATTTTGTTTAGTTAGCAAAGTAGCCTGCATCGTATTTGTCTACGATGCGGTCTTCTCGGAGCTGTCTATTTTGCCGGCTACGTGAGAATTGGAATGAAACTTAAGATGGCCGCCGTTCATTTATCTGTCTATTTAGCCGTCTACGGTGAGTATTGGAACACACCCATCAGCGCACCGCTTCTGGTGATGCTAATACCCATCTTGCTGTTGCCATCTTTACGCAACTGTAAACAAGTGGTTATAAAAATCATATGCGACTATTCAGCTTATGTCTGTGCGTACAACATTTGTACATATATTTCACGTGATCTCATAACGTTTGGCTCAATAAATGAGTTACAATGCAGTCACCTTCACTCCGTATGCTTCGCATACCATTCAAATTCAGATTCCTTATTTCAGCATTCTGTTCTGTTCTGTTCTGTTTTAACTGTTTTGCTGTGGAGAGGTTGAGTTGCCTATTGCCTCGGCTACTCCATATTACAAAGTTCTGCAGCGAAAAATAAAATAATAATACAGAACGGTACCCCAAAATTAAAAATACGAAAAAGAAAAAAACATAATAGCGCACTGAAACCAGTTCAATTATCATGCCAATACACAGTTTTCTTCGCGCAGTTCACACAGTCATAAACTACTTACACGCACACCTTACTAATCTAATGTGAGTATATACATGACCACATTTTATATAATATCTATCTCTGGCTGTCAGTCATAGGCGCTTGTCCAGTGCGGTCTCCACTAAAAAGTATGTCAGGAAGATTATTGCCTTTTTCTGGAGATGCATCTCAGGTCATGGTCCAAGTATTTCCTTTATTGTGAGGGGCCGTCTGTCCAAACTTGCTAGTTTGTTCTTTAATTTTTCTCTTTCATTCGCGTATTTAACGCACTCCAAAAGAATATGGCGAACATTTTCTTCTGCATGACCACAATGGCATTCCGGTGAGTTAAATCGATGTATCTTGTGTAGGAAGCTGTTTGTGTATGATACTTCCAATATAAGTCGGTGGATCAATGTCTCTAGGTGTCGTGGGAGGTCTGTCACTATGGAAAATTTTCTGTGTGGATAAACTTCATAAAGTACCGTTTCCTTTGATTTAGGGCTCTCAAACCACTTCTCCATTGAACAATGGTTAGCTCCTTGCGATAGCATTCATTTGAAACAAAGTCTAGGACAGGGGCAAAAGACAAAAAACCGTTATTATAATGGCTGGACAAAAGCTTCTGCCCCTACAGAATTTGGCAGCAGAGAACACACGCACACAAGAAAACTGCAATGCATCGGTGTAGACAGTACCTATCAAAAAAAAAAGAAAAACGAAGAAGCAGAACACGGACATATGTGTTACAAATTTACAGCAGAACTAAACTTTTTTTTTGCACAGAAAACATGTTTTTTAGCAAACAGTTCACAACTCTGAACACACTCATACAAAATATGTAGCATGTTGAAACCATACAGATTTCGAGGTGCATGGGAGATTGTAAGATGACTGTCACACACACAACCAAAAAATTGTACCATACCTAAAAAAAACAAGCAAGAAGAAGCAAACACATAAGTGGGACGAAATCGCTCACATGTAGCCACAAGGCTAAGAAAATATTACTTTAATATCCAAGTGAAGAAATGTTTAGATAATTGTTTTCCCTCAAGATCGTTAAGCAGTAATTATATGCGGTACGGTAGCCGGTCTTTTCCATGATTGGTGCGCGAAAAAAGGACAGCCCAAGTATCACGCTCTCGAATGTCATAATTGAGTTGATGTTGTTTGCTTGAGTTAAAAGATGTATAAACTCAGTGTGGCCTCGTTTCACGCTTTTTTTATACTTTATGGCAAGGTTTAACTCATAATGGTAACGAAGTTGGAGAACAATAAACTGAGGAAATAAAAGACATGTACGGCGGTCAATAGGGAACACACGCAACATACCGCACTGCTTTTCTTGTAGTACAAATATTGTCTGGCAATTTTTCTTTGACGCTGTTCCCCATACTAAATTACAATAATTAGCATGAGAGATAAATAATGTACTATAAAAGAATCGCTGTATTTTTGATGGAAGAACACCCCGAAGCCGGCCCAGTGCCCCGCTTGCTTTCACCGTACGTGTTGCAACGCGTTCGATGTGTTTGTCCTAAAGTAAGAGTCGATCAAAGATTACGCCTAGGGTTTCACGTCAGCAGTGACTTCAATTCGTTCTGATATATAGGATATGAATAAATTACGATTTACGTGTTTTTGGGATGGTGAAAAAAACAGCTTTTATTTCTTTTATGGTCAACATGCAAAGAATTTGCTTTGCTCCACAAATGCAGCGTTTCGAGAAGAGTGTTAGTTTGTTGTGATAAATAATTTGTACTACAAGACAGAAAGAAAAAGCTGTTGTCATTTGCGCATATTATATAATATTATATTGATTTTATAATGTTCCCTAAATCATATATATAGATGTTCAACAGTACGGGTCCTAATATGCTTCCTTGAGGAACACCAGCTTCCAGCTTCAGCAGGTCTGAGTACTCACCTGAGATGCAAACGCATTGTCCATCTGGTAAGACCTGAAAAGTTTCAGTGGTAATCTATGGAACCTCCATTGTTTAATCTTGGGCGTTCAAACACGCATATCACTCAGTCAACCAATGAACTTTCCTCATTTGTGCTTCACATATCATCGATTCCCTCCGTACGTGAGGTCTGCCATTTTTTAGTGAAGTAACAAGCTCTTGTCAAAGGCTTTGGTAAAATAAACACATCTGATGTAATTTTTTCATCTCCATACATCGATTCCCTAGGTGCGTGGGATCTCCCGAATATTTATAATAGCAATCGTGCGTCTCCTATCCTTGAGGCGTATTTTCGAAAAACGCACAAATACACATGCAGAGGCCCAACGCTGTGAATTTGTGGTTACGGTGCCCATCTGATGACCCGAAGATTTTCGATTCGATCCCGGCCTCGGCTGCTGCATTTCGGTGAAGGCGAACTGGTACAGGCCCACTTACTTTACGACCTGAATGCATGTTAAATAGCACCAGATGGTCGAAATTTCCGTAGCCCTTCGTGGTGGTGTTTCTGATCAACATACCGTGGTTTTGGTGATGTAGAATGCAGATTTTATCAAACTAACACAAACAAGGCCGATTTTTTACAAATAAGAAAGCGTTCGCAGTCGTGTGCTTCTCAGGCTTCTGTCTGACTCACTGATTGCTTTTATAAGACTTAAGGTTTCCACTGACGCGTCTTGGTTGAATTCGTGATGATACCTTCGTTCTTAGAACTACTGGCATAGTTATTTCCAAGTGTCCTTCAAATGACACATAAGGTAAAGGCTTAACTCGTTCCGGGAAACACAATCCTTGCGCTATTAACTGTGCATGTAGACTAACACGGCCAATAATCTATTCTGATTAAGTCTCAAGTGTTTTACACATAATAACCATTCCTACATGATATTCATTTGCGATGCACGCAATCAAGCCTCCGAATTCCTAGGACACTTTCACATTTGCAAACTCAGTTCCTTAAGCTCTACGCAACGACTCCATATTTGTAGCCTAATCAATATAATTAAAACTCTGAAGACAGCACGATGAATATGATGAACTCACGTGCGGCTGTCGGCATGATTCTTTGCATTTCTAAGTGCGGTCGCATAATGATTTCATCTGAGTGCGACACCCTGGCGAATTCTCTTTCATGAGACGTGATTTTAGGACGCAGGCAAGTTGTAATTACGGCAGTTGGAAAAAAAGGAGGTTTTCTTTCGTTTTAGTTACTTTTTTATTGCGACATAGATTTGCCCTTAGAGCATAATATTGATCGCGTATATGTGTAATAAATGTGTGCCGTGAGGCTGGCTATATGTATGAAGTGTGGCTTGTGGATTGTGTTGCCACGTATCCATCTGCAGTGAGGTACGGCTTGCAGGAAGAAACGAAAGCGTTCCGGATGTAACCCGTGGCATGTACATAGAAAGTGGTATGCATCTGCTTGAATCACTGCAGCGGTAAATTAGCGGCAAGTAAAAGTAACTTCTAAATTCAACCAATTCTATGATGTATTCATCTGCTTTAATCACTGCAGCGCTAAAATACCGGCAAGTAACACCAACTTGTAAATTCGACCACTTCAATGATGACGTAACAGCCGGTGTAATTGCCACCCCTGCCCAAAGCCTCCTATGGACGACTTCCACGGCCCTATAGTAAAATGAAAGAGAAACAGTAGGAGCGCAGTAGACAGAAGACAGGTATAAGAGCATTGCTTCTTCTCCACTTAACTTCTTGAATTCTCTTTTTTTCCTTCTTTTTTCCATTTTCACGTTGCAAAGGTATCAGCTAGCGCTCACCTCTCTGCTCCGTCCAGACTCCCTATTTCAGCATATATCGTTTTACTAGGTTTAACTCTCACCCACAGCAGGCTCCAAGCTCTTTCCCCTGTTTGCCCGCAACGTCCTTCGCTTCACTCTCTTCGTCCACTCTTATGGCTATTCCGTGAACATCTGTACTTAATATCAAGGTTTACCGATTTCCTGTAACGCATCCACGGCCGCGTTTTCTCCAGCGCCGGCCTATAGCGGCACCGCTATTTAAGTACAATAGTTATAATTTATTAAGGCAGTCAACCTTTTCGCGCTCTCCTACTAAAGGAAGGGGACTAGAAGACGAAGCGGGGCAACCTCGCGGTAAAATATCTACTACTACTTATACGAATGCCTTTTGCGTGCCTTCTTTCGAATTAGAATTGGACTGCAACATAGCTCGTAAGCATGTACACTCGTTTCGTGATGCTTGTAGCAACGGAAATTGCGCGGCTGCTGACGCGAAAGTCACAGAAGGGTTGTTCCGGCCGAATTTTTTATATAGAAGAAAATGCGTTAGGTCCGTGCACTTAGATATAGCCGAAAGTTTACAAACCCCGGGAAGTCAAAATTTATGAAGCCCTTCCTTGAGGTGACCAAGTATTTATATAGCTGTTCTAGCACTTTGAACATCAACAAATATTGCTGTTGAAAAAAGTAAACGCAAAAGTTCAAGACGTACCGATTCCACAAGCAATAATAAAGTGACAAACTTCAACCTCTACATGCTAAGGTCCTTTCCCGACAGCAGTAATTGACGCCACGGTGCGCAGACCTGTCCTTTGATAATTATAAGGTTATGTAAATTTATTGGGCTTATCACGAAATGGCGAAAGTTTGTGGCTGAGACGTATTCAGAAAAAGTAGTGTGAAGTAGACTTACGCTCATGTTCGTGATATGAAGGCTGCCAAAATTAACCAGTGGTGAAGACAGAGAAGGTTTAGTTGTAGGGATGCAATAAGTGTTTCCCAGGGAGTACATTGAGGTTGTGAATCATGGTTCTTGAACCATCTTGACAGTTATTGATTGCGGCTGGTGTTTAGAGCAAATTATCAAGAATTAGGGTGCAATTTCACACTATAGTACGGGGCAGCAGCCAACTGTGCTAAAATAAAGGCACATCTTACGTACAGTGCCTGCGCCTCACACGCTACAAGGCGGAGGTAAATTATGCCGTACATGACTTCCATGTCATGATTATTATATTTGGACGTGTCATTTACCTTCGCCATCTATTCACGTCACTTGATACCAAATTCGGTTTATGTAGAGCTACCAAAACGCCCGAATGCGTGATGTGAGAGTAGCATGTAGTCATGTTTTACAAGACACGCATATTATGATTATCATGTTTGGACCTGTAATTTACATGGGTCGTCAATTCATGTCACGTAATACCAAATTCGGTATATGTAAAGTAGTGAAACAGCGGCGAGCACGCTATGAGCGTAGCATTGAGAAATGCTTTACCTGACAAAAATATCATAATTATCATGTTTGGATGTCTATTTACCTTCGTCGTCTATTGACGCCAGGTGATACCAAAGATGGTATATGCGGAGCTAGTGAAATAGCCACAAGCGCATCATGAGCGTTAGATGTTTTCATGTTCTTACATGGCACGGGTGCCATAATTATCATGGTTGCACCAGCCATATACCTTCGTCATCCATTAACGTCACGTAACATCAAATTTAGTATGTGTAGAGCTAGCGAAGCGGCCATGAGTGCATCATGAGCGCGGCACGTAGTTATGTTTTTACATGACACGCGTCTCATGATTATTGTGTTTGCCTCAGTCACATGCCTTTGTCATCCCTTCACGTCCCGTAACACCAAATTTGGTAGAGGCGAAGCTAGCAAAACGACCGTGAGCGCATTTAGTCATGTTGTAACATGACACGCATGTCATGATTTTTATTTTAGGGTCTCTCACTTGTGTTGGCTATGCAGTCGTGTCATACCATACCATGGAGTTTTGAAACATGTCATCTCAACAAAACCACCGCAAGAGCAGCAAGACTATAAAATGTAAGTTATGATATTCATGACTTAGATGTCATGATTTTAATGTTATGACTAGTCACTTATACTCGTCATACAGTCATGTTATGGCATACCAAGTTTAGTACCGATACCATTACCGAAACAGCCAGGAGAGCTACAAGTCGTAAGCGACAGAATGAATAGATAGATAGATAGATAGATAGATAGATAGATAGATAGATAGATAGATAGATAGATAGATAGATAGATAGATAGATAGACAGATAGATAGATAGATAGATAGATAGATAGATAGATAGATAGATAGATAGATAGATAGATAGATAGATAGATAGATAGATACGCTTTAAGTAGCCGAAGCTCGCTAAAAAATGATTCGCATTTAGAAATAGGTAACAATTAAGAGTACAACACTACTGGAAAGCATAAAGCCATCCCGTGGGTCTAAAAAGACTAGTTTTGCTTCCCCTGTGTTTCAAAGACATGTTCGACGATCTAGAATACAAAGTGCTCTAAAATGGGAGAGCTTTGAGCTGTGCCGGTAAGCGCAGAAAAACTGCTAAATAAAGGCTGGTGCACACCGGCGACCGGCAGTGGTTGCGCGACCATTCGCGACGGCTGACTAAAAAGTGACTGGGTATGGTGGCTAGAAGGGGAGGTGGCGTCAGCGCCCATGCGCCGCCGCAGGGAAAGCGATTTGTCGTTTCATGACACGGCCGCGGTAGCCGGGGTGGCGCTCCGGCCAGCTCTTCGATGCCTGTCGAAAGTGAAGCGAGGGGGTTGGCGCTGTTTCTTCCGTCGTTTGTTTACCGTTTCGCGCACGTGTTTTTTTGTGCCTTACAGGCTGAGTTCGTCGCTTTTTGTGTGACAAGTATGTCGCACAAACTTATTTCCAGTCAGTACTGAGTGCGGTGATCTAAAGCGCAATGAGCTCTGGCGTGAAACGGAAAGCGTCGCAGACGCACTGCTTCGCGCCCGGCTGTTCTTCGGGCTACGTCTCTGCGAGGAAGTCCGGTCGGCAAGTGTCGTTGTTTTCTGTGCCCAAAGACCCTGAACGCTTCAAAGCCTGGCAGCGAGCAGTGCCACGTGCGGACAAACCACTGGAAGCAACCTCAGTTCTTTGTGAGCTGCATTTCGACGAACAGCACCTCGTGCGGTTTTTCACCCACACTATCAACGGTGAGACAGTGCGAATTCCTCGTGACCGACCTAAGCTTACGGATAATGCAATCCCCACCGTTTATCCGAACGTCCCTGCGTATTTATCGAAGAAACCGCCCCAGAAAAGAACGTCGAGGACGTCTACGGGGGGCCTACCTGCAAAGATTCCGCGGTGTGAAGGAAGCGGCTCTGTGCACGACAACGCTGCTGACTCCCATGAAGACGGAAGCTTTTCCAACTCTCCAACCGCGCTTGATATCGCGAATTGTGAACCACCAAGTGCCTATTGGGCGAAGCACAGGATCGCTGGGGCGGACAGTGCTACAGCATTCACAGTTTGTGCCATGAATAACGGTAACCTCGCCTTAGAAAAAGTCGTTCTCTTCACTGCAAACGAGTGCAGCGTTCAAGCGAAAGTTTCCGTTCAAGCCACGGTAGTGAAGAACGTACAGGTCAGTAGCACTGCAATGGCGCAAGAGCTGGTGACCTGGTGACTTCGCTTGAGAACGCATTCACACGTTGCTTCAGCATCAAGGAGATCAAAAGTGACAGTATCCTGAACTTGATCTCATTTTTGCAGTTGGCTAAGTTGACCGTCGTGGGCTGCCCCGACCACAACACGGAACTCACAAACAAGGTCATCAAATTCTACGTCCTCACCAGGCTGCATTTTCTTGTGAAAACTCAGAATGCCAGCCAAGGTGACAAGCGTAAGAAGATGAAGATGCTAAAATTAAGAAGAGTGCTGTGAATTGAGTGGATCAGTTGCTTTTTTTCACTCTACTTTCAATGCAGCCTTTGTATAAGTTGTGTAAATATGTTCAAAAGTGATCACCATAGTTGAAAATGTATGAACATGACTGACTTTTTTTTGTCGTCGAGATGAATTGGAGCCGTACTCAAATGCAAACGTTTTTATTGTATTTGTGCATGTTTTCAATGAAGTGAAGCGTTTTTACCTTTTCCCCCAATTGCAGACTTCATGTTTTTATTCTGCTTTCAGTAAAATGTGTTCTAAATTTGCAAAAAAAATAATCTGTACTTAAAAACTGAACAGTCTTTCTTTTATTAGTTAAAGTGATGTGCTGCAGTCGCAGATACAGACGCTTTCTGTTTACGTGCAGTTATTGATTTCTTGTCAGTTGTTCGGATTGGAAAAAATAAATCGTTTTTTATGCTTTGTGTACTCATGCAAACAGCGGGTATGGTCTCTTCCTTGTATTTTATCGAAACTAACGTCGAGTGCAAAATGGGAAGTGTGGAGTAGAGCATGGAAGTCGGAAGCGAGGGATCAGTGCCGTTCGGGATTGCATCGGTCATGCGTATCGGAATAGAACACTTCGACGTGCTCAGTACGAGTTCCGAAGTATATGCCACTTAAGGCCACTTGCGTGCTTAGTAAAATTAGACTTGCGCGTGCGGCGAACTTCTAATTTGCGCTTCCGCCGCGCGCCCAGCCGTAGAGCGAGCGGCCGAGCGGGCATCGAACTACGACAAGCAGCGCCACCGTGCGCCAGGCATGACACGGCGCATCGCTTTTGACCGGCCCTTGGCGTCACCTCCCCCTTCTAGCCACCATACACTGGGAGAGGCGGCATGCGAGCGACCGGAAGTCGCAAAACTGGAAGGTCACGTCCAGATCTCGTTATCAGCGAGAACTCTGAAGACCGGCGCCGATCAGCTGATCGCCGCCAGCTGAGTGAACGGAGCGAACCGAGCGCGCTGCATTTATTGTTTTCGTCCGTTCTCGCACAGCGTTGAAAAAAAAACAAAAAAAAACAAAAATCGAGCATCGCTGATTGGTTCCAGCTGCAGCTTTGCGACTGCAGTCGCGCGACTGAGAAATCGGTCTAGCCAAAGCGGTCGCTTTGCGACTGTTTGCGACCATTCGCGAATGTTTGCGACCAGCCGCAAATAGTCGCAAATGGCCGCTTGCATGCGAAGTGGGAAAGAAGCGCTTCAGCGGCAAGCCTCCTCCTTTCAATGTTTGTCCTTTCCCTCTAATTGGCGACCTAACCAGTGACGTCATGAAAGAAATTTTCTGTTCGTGATTTATTTCTAGTAGGATGCCCGGCAAACGCTAGTGGTAAAAGCAGTGCTTCCGCTGCTGAGACCGAATACATGGGAGGTACAGGGAGTTTCCGCCCCCTGATTATACTGTGGAATACTAAAAGAACCTATGCATGGCGCCAACTGTCTTTACAGCTCTTCTTCAAAAAACAAGCAGCCGTGGTGGATGCACTCGGTGATGGGTGATGCGACTCTCTTGGTTACAGCGCCAAGTATCTCACATACATGTGCTTGCCATACAGAATGGCTGTATTTTACACACTGAGCTGGTGCAAGATGGAGCGTTAAACTTGCAGTGCTACTACTATACTTTTCAAGTGCTAACAAGAGACCTCTTGCTACACTTTTCTTCACCGTCACCCGAAGTCCCCTACAATGTCTCCATGGAAAAGCAAGGACTTGCTAAGTGCCTGACTGCTGTTGAGAATCTAGGCATCCACGCTCGTTGAGAACAAGTACCATATGTTTATGCAAAATTTTCAAGTGAATCTATGATACATTAAGTTAATAAAAGTATATCTTTATCTGAAATCGTTCAACTACTGATTCAAGAAGCAATGTTGGATGCAAGGATGGGGGGGGGGGGGGGGAGTTTTATCACTCTTGTAGAAAGCACTGTGTGTGGCCATGACAGCAGGTCCAAGGGACTCATTAGACATAATTTTTCCCAAATCGACATCCTAAGTCAAGCTATACTGGCGCAAGTACAAGGAAAACTTGCCACACTGGTATGATGTTTGGCACGTTGGTAAAGGTAAGCGTGTACACTGTTTATAAAGTTAGTGTGGCACATGTACAGTAATTTTGCCCACTATGATAAGTTACCTAAAAAGGCTGATATTTACACATGAGTAACATATTGAAATGAGGAGTAGCCGGCGCCACGCATTGGCACCACCCTCTCCTTACATACATTTAATAAAAAAAACATCTTGAAAACTGGATTTTTAACTTGTAATCATGGTAGACGCACTTGCAACTTGCAAGTTTCCTATTACATGTATGATCTAATTACAATATTGAAGACAACCAGCATTAACATACTAGCTTGTAAGAAATCCTGGGACTAGTGTAACTTTGTAGAAACTTGTACCGAAAATTTGCTGAAACATTTCACTTTCCCTTAATTTCCTTAAAGACCCCGAGTGGGGGCATTACACAAGGGGTGGGTGTACAGTAAGGATAGATAATACATGACCATTCAGGATGAGAGGTGCACTTTTACAGCATCAATGAAAGCATCTGGGTTGGTGGTGGCAGCGACGGCGTAGGGAAGGCCGTTCCAGTCTACAATGGTGCGTGGGAAAAAAGAAGACGAGTAGGTGAGAGTACGGGTTTGAGGACGAGCAACACTTAAGCAATGGCCTGTACGAAGGAATATGCGAGCAGGCGGTGAGATGTAAGGTGGCTGATTGAGTGAACTGTAGTACATTTTGTGAAACAGGGAGAGGCTGGCAGTGCGACGGTGACAAGAAAGGGTGGGCAGGCCAGTTGCCGCCTTTAATGAGGATACACTGACGTTATACGAATATGATGAGTGAATGAACCTGATGGCGCGGTTCTGCACCATTTCTAATGCGTCTATGAGATAAGATTGATGAGGATTCCAGATTGCGCACGCGTACTCGTGTTTTGGTCGAATAAAGATTTGTATGCGATGAGTTTAACGTGAGGAGGAGAGCTGCGTAAATGACGTCTGAGAAAGCCTAGGGTTTTGTTACTGGATCAGATGACGTTGGACACATGCGAAAACCAATTGAGATCTTTGGAGATAGTTACACCAAGATATTTGAAGGTACTAACAGATTCAATAGGAGGGCTAGCAATTTTGTACGGATAGAGAAGAGGGCTTCGCGAGCGGGTGACGGACATTAATTTACATTTACTGGGATTCAGGGCCATCAGCCAGCGATCGCACCAATTCAGGATTTTAAATAAACTGCTCTGCAGCACAGCCTGGTCGGAGGTATTTCTTATTGACTGATAAATAACGCAGTCGTCTGCGAACATACGAATAGAGCAATTGTATTTCATTCTTCATATTTGTAGCGAAAAAAAAACATGTGCAGACACAATCAATAAACTCATACACAGTACTAGCACTGGTCCTACGTATGTGTTCCTTATGTCTGTATCTGTTTTTTTTTCTACGAATATGAACACAAGTGACTCAAAAAAACTAGCCCACATCACCACTGTGGCTGCTCAAACATGTTCTTACATTACAAGCAAGCCTATCCCCAAATACTTTCAGTAGCGACATTGCTCTCAGAAAAACTTTTCTATTTTACAGTTCACTATAACAAACGGAGCTGACACCGAAATTTCTCTCATCTGAGCTCTGTTATTCTATCACATTAAAAGCAAGTCGCTGTACTGTACTTGAAAAATCCTATACCTGGCAGTGTAGTTTAAATAAGGTAAGTGATCGTGCATGTAATCTGAGGGTTGTAGGTTTGGTTACTGCAGGTACAAAGCTGTCTTTTTTTCACACTTATGCCACAATTACTACTACAGTACCAATAAAAGAGCACAATTAACATACTTTATCCATTCCATGGTTTCTGTATCAGCTAGTTTTCAATAATTTCATATAAGGAGGCTTGAATGTGACCCTCTACTTTTTGTAATGTCACCACTGCTGAAGAGCTTTCAGCTGGTGCAGCAAGTAATAACAGTTCAAAAAAGGGGTGCGCTTCTGGTAAAGAGTGTTGACTGTTTATTGAACTGATGCGCTTCTAACAAACTGGGGCACTTCAGATGACAAGCAATGACAAGGTAATAGTTAAACGAAAAATTCTTCGGAACAAGCGTGCAATAAATATATGCTAAAAGCAGAGCCTGAAGGGAAATTTAAGGTTGTGACCATACCACAGCATGCGTGCTTCTCATGTTCGTGGTAGTCACCAGCTGCACCAGATCAATTTTTTAGTGTCACACGCCCCCCCCCCCCCCCCCCAAATGTGGATTTATATCATGCATGAGGTAGGATTACCGACCATCAAGTAAATATGATAATTACTTTTATCTTGTAATGTGTCCTTGCATGATAGTCACTTTGTCTCTCTTCACCATGCAGGCTATGTTAAGGGCTGTTGGAACATGCCATGGACCTCCGTGAACTCTCCTCGTATAAGGAGAGCTTTACAAGCAATGAGGCAGAAAAGCCATGGCATATATCCCTCTCCTATGAATGGCCATCTAAGGAGGAGCTCATTGCTCAGAGGCTCACACGCTTTCCAACATCATCGACCTCGAATCAGTGGCATGCATTCATTCTGTTGATGTTGGTTTGGGTTCAATGCCCCAAAACATTGATGTAATAATAAGGAGGTACGCTATAGTGAAGGGTGCCAAGAGTTTCGGTCACATTATGTTCTTCAACATGCACCTGAATCTAAGTACAAGGCCTCAACCTTTATCGCCTCCACTGAAAATGCTGCCGGCCCGGCCGAGATTTAATACAGCGTCCTTCGGGTTATCAGTTCAGTTCGACGACAACTATAGACCACCATGGCGGGTAGTCACCAATAACTAGCACATCATCAAAAGCTTACCATCAAACTGGCATCAAATCTATTTTCACGTGTGTGTGTTCTGGCTGGCAGCACACAGACAGCCACTATGTGGATCGAACGGGAGAGCTTCACTAGAGTGAAGCAACATAGAAAGCTCAGTGAAACAGAGAAAATGCAACCGTAGAGACAACACAGCTGAAGGCTTATCACTATAGTGAATGGGGCAACGTCAAAAGAACCGTTAAGCAGAGAGAATGCAACCATAGTGATGACGCAGCTGAAGTCTTCTGACACAAGTGCCATGTAACAAACCTTCTTGGCAGTTGGGCAACCATGACTGATTTGTGGAAATTGCTGTCAAATATTATTTTAACATGTGTGCTGTACGGCTGGCAGCACAAAGAGAGCCACTTGGTGAATCGAGCGAGAGAGCCACAATTGACTGAAGAAACTGCCTCCCTGGTAGTCAGGCAACGATGCAGCCATAATTGCTTTTTTTTGAAGTGCGTGATATGTTATTTTTACATGTGTGCTATGACTAGCAGCACACAAAAGCCACTGTGTGAGTTGAGTGAGAGAGCTACATCATATTTTCGCGCCTGTGTGCTACGGGAGGCAGCCCAAACAGAGCTAGATCTACTTGAGATGACATCACAAGTTTGACGGAATGACTAGATGGGCGTATTTGAGAAATGCCCTCGTTTCTTGTTTCGGTGAGTCTTCTGTTTGGCAGTTGCTTCTGTTTGGCAATTGTGCACCTACTTTTTAACTGTTGACTAATGAAATAGTCTGCGATTATCATCATAAGCGACCCGATAAACAAGCCCTACATATTATTTTGTTGAAAGATCATGCAGAGGCGGAAATGTTGTAGGCCCGTGTGCTCAGAATTGGGTGCACGTTAAAGAACCACAGGTGGTCGAAATTTCCGGAGCCCTCCACTACGGCGTCTCTCATAATCATATGGTGGTTTTGGGACGTTAAACCCCACATATCGATCAATCAATCATTGAAAGACCATGCACAAAGCACAACTATTTTGGAGCGAGAGAATGCATAACCAGGCTATTGGAAAAAACAAACCTGTGCAAAACAGGGCAACCTAACAGGACGTGAACGCGGAAATCATTTATGTGCGGATATCTTTGATGCGTAGTTGAAAGCACGGGCAGCTTGCATATTAATTTCAAGTTAAGATATAAAAGTTTACGCGTGCACACAGAAGTATATCAGAAGCCCACGTAGTCGGCTGACGGAAACTGCTTCCGGGTGGCAGTGACTACGCACGCAGTTAATACAACTGTGTTGCGTCGCCTAAGCCTCTGCCAAATCCATCGCGTGAAGAAGCGGTTCGCTAGAAAGTGATATTTCCTGGAAGAATGCATAAGGCGACGTTGCTGGAACTGCAACTTCAAAATGTTTTTTTTTTTGATAAACTATTACCTGTGCACTTCTTTTTCAACCGCGACTCCATTCTCCAGCACGCAGCACCACGGAGTGCAGGCACACGCTTCTGAAGTCTTCGTGCCGAGTTATGCAGCAGTCCGGACTTTCCCGAAGAACTTGCGGTATGTCGCGACAGCAGAGTTGTTCAAGGGCCGTTGGCACTGCTCCACAAAGCCCGCTGTCGCACCTGCACTTTCGAAAATCGGCCTAAGTTTTTCTTGTTGAGGACACCGCACAAACACCGCTAAATGAAATACAATGATGAAATTGTTTCTACGCTCGTGATTATGCAGCACAACGTACAAGTTACACGGGCGACACAGCAAACGCGGACGCGAGGATGAACAAGTATCGAACAAAAATGGCTACTGAAATCATTTACACTTATGCGTGATCGCTGACATCGTCGTGGATGTCCGGTGAGTCAGGTGGTGGCGGATCACTGCTGTCATCCTCGGCACAAAGCGCAGAATCGCGAAAATGTGTGTCGCTCTATGGTTCGAAAACCATTTCATCGCTCATTCGGCGCAAACGCTCTTCAAGTCCTGGGTCCATGGTGAGCAGTGGTCCAAACCGCCGTGAAACAAAACATAGGCTGCTCCCGTTGAGCGCACAAACAGACGATCACCCAGCTGTCCCAGCCGCGGTCAAGCGCCTGACTGCCGGTGGCTCTGCTTTGGCTTTGACTTACCGGAAGCAGACGAGACAACGTCACGCACGTGTTCTGCCACGTCACAACGTGACGCAGGCTCCGTGAAGACGGAGCTTAGCCCCGAGCGCTCAATGGAAAAGTTGAGGGTGTAAGGCGGAGCAGAGGAGGAGGGTACCTTTTAAGTACTCGTAGCTCCGTTAGTAATGGGTGTTTCGATTGAATTATGGTGGCAATGATTTCCTCCAGTGGTGGTCTAATCAAAGACAGAATGTGAAGAAAACCGTTTCAGGGACTTAATAAGAAGACCGAACGTTCCCGTAATTGATACATATTCAGGCGCTTACGAATACGGTAGAAGCCGGGTGCTCTCATGAGTCTGCTTTTTCGCTTCCCTCTTTTTTTCTCTCTCTTTAATATTGTTCCCAACCCACCTATTTTTTACACAGAGCAGGTTATTTTGAGTGGTACGTCTTTGCTTTTATGTTATCGTTCAATAATGACAGTCGTTCATATATGCATCAAGCAGTCCGATTGCACCTTTTTTTGTGTGATCGTAAGCTGCACTTGTGACATTTGTGGGAACTGAAGGAGATCATCAATAGCAGGAAAACAGAACTAGCGGACACTTTCTGTACTCCGTTTCACAAGCTGTCGGCAGTGCTGTAAAGGGTAAGGATGCGCACTTCTGACATATCTGACTAGTAATGACATGAAAATCTTCACATGTATGTCATGAATATCATGATTTACATTTCATGGTCCTACAGCTCTTGCGGTGGTCTCGTTCACATGGCATGTTGCAAACCTGGTATGATTTGGCATGGTTGCATGGCGAACACAAGCGACAGGCGCTAACATGAAAATATTGACATGCGTGCCATGTTCCAACATGACTACATGCCACGCTCATGATGCGCTCACGGCCGTTTCGCTAGCGTCACATATACCAAATTTGGTATTCTAGTACGTGAATGGATTGCGAAGGTGTGTGACTGCGTCAGACGTGAGAGTCATCAGATGCATGTCTTGAAAAACATGACTACAAGCTATGCTCATGATGTGCGGGTGGTCATTTCGCTAGCTTCACCTATACCAAATTTGGTAATACGGGACGTGTGATATAAGAAATACGGAAAGTATGATACTGGTGCAAAGATGATAAACATGAGAAGCGTATCATGTAACAAGACTACATGCCACACTGATGATGCGCTCGCGGCCATTTTACTCGCTTCACATATGCCCTTTTGATATTACGTGACGCGAACGGATAACGAAGGTAAATGGCACGTCCGAACATCACATTCATGACATGCATGTCATGTGAGAACATAACTACATGCACGGCCACCAGCATCGGGCACGCGTGGCGTTCCTAAATCGCTATGGTATGACATGACTGCATGGGGAACAGAAGCGACAGACTGTAACATGAAAATCATTATATGCGTGCCTTGTAACAACATGACTACATGCCACACTGATAATGTGCTCGCGGCCGTTTCACTAGCTTGACATATGCCAAATGTAGTATTACGTGACGCCAACGGATGACGAAGGTGTGTGACTGGTGCAAACATGATAATCATGAGACGTGTGTCATGGGAGAACATGATTACTTGCCACAGTCAAGACACCAATTCATTTCGACGTGATGCCGTGCGCGTGCTCGCTGGCGTTCTTTCCTTCGCGTCACGCCGGCGTTGCCACGCCAGACGCCGATCCTGCTATATACTCGCTGGCGCGCGCCGCACTGCGTTGCTTTGACATATGCACGTTTCAGCGCGTCCGGTGTCCCTCCGTCACGAAAAGAGGGGTACACAGTGTTGTCTGAGGAACGCATCGGTGCGAAATTCGGTATGTTGCATTTCGCACCGGTTCCGGTCACGTCAGAAGGATTTTCCCTCCACCTCACAAAAATCTAACCCGGCCCCAACCACTCACATTAAGGCTTTTGCAAACGCGGATGTACCCTACTTTGTAAATGTTACACATCATGTACCCTGACCTATACCCAAGTAATCTTTGTCCACATTGTGGGGAAATAGCTTTCTTAGAACACATGCTCTGGCAGTGCACCAAATTCGCTCATTTATCGCACATCACCTCTGCCAGATGGAAGGCGGCAATCCGCAGCTCGTCCTTGGCAGATCAGCTCTGGGCTGTTCACCAAGCCCGCGAGGCGGCTGAGGAGCTTAGCATCTCAGTCCCCACGTTGGAGCTGCCCGCAACACAGTGATCTGTGTTTTGGAGGACCAAATAAAAGTTTATCCAATCCAATCCGGTCAGGCCACGCCGACGGACGCTGGTCGCGTCGCTCGCACCTGGCGTCCGAAAATATAGTGCTCGCGTTTTGCTAACGTAGAGTCGCTGTGCCCAGCATGCGCGCGCGTCAATGCTACATTGGAGTATATTCGGCCGTTCATCATGCGCTCGTGGTCATTTTGCTAGCTTCACATATACCAAGTTTGGAGTTACGTTACATCAATGGTTGACGAAATAGTTGACTGGTGCAAACATGATAATCCTGACACGCGCGTAATGTAGTAACATGACAACATACCATGCTTATAGCGTGCTCGCGCCCGTTTTGGAAGCTCCACATATACTAAGCTTGGTATCACGTGACGTGAATAGATGACGAAGGTGAACGACACATTCAAACATAATCATCGTGACATGGAAGTCATGTAAAACATCATTTACCTGCACCTGGTAACGTTGTGCTGATTTCAAAGTGACATATCAACCTTCCTCATTCGTGCTTTGCATATCATCGATTCCCGATGTTAATAGGAACTGCCTTTTTTTTTGTACCAGCCGATATACTTTAAAAAAAATTGGCTCGGCTTTGTCACTTGATAGTTAATGTCCCTTTTTATGAAATATTGTGAAGTCGGAGGAGGAATATTTTTCTAAATCACGCCTTGGTTAGAAAAATGTTTACTTTATTCATTGAATGAATCAGTCCAAATGAATAAATGGATCAATGATCTGGAAGTTTTATTTTCCGAAACAATAGGCCATGGTTGTTTGTTTTTATGTTTGCTATTCTCACTGGAATAGTAATGAATGATTCCGTCCTGTACGCTCCCGTAATGATTGCCGTGAGTGCTTCACAAGGCTTCATATCTCATCGCTTTCATCGGAACTTCAATCTCCGCATAAATTCAATATCCGCATAAACTCAATCTCCACATAAATTCAATCTCCGCGTATACTTCAATATCCGCATAAATTGGCAGGGTCATGGCACAGTGTGCGTCGATTCTATGATAAATGCGTTCTGAGGGCATCCCTTGCACTTGAAGCTGATCTGCTTTATCGTCCATAGTCGTTGCGAACACGGTTGGTTGCGTCTCGTTCTCTTCAAAACGCAGCCCCACCTTGACGATAGTTGAAATTTCACTTCTTTCAAAAAAAGAGTCACTTCATATCCACGGCGTGAATGATGATGAGATGAGCGAAGCGTCCGTCAGTGCGCCCGCACTTCCGTCCGTCCGTTCGTTCTTGCTCTCGTCCATCCGTGCGTCTGCTTGCCTGTCTGTCCGTCCATGTTCCCGCCCGTCTGTCTGTTCGTTTATCTATTCAGCTAGTGCACACTCTAAGTACCACAATCTCGCATCTTTTCATGATATATTCATCATATAGAAGTACCGTCATCCAGTGGACATTCCAAGGACTGAACGAGAGGCGACTACCTACTACTACTTCTACTACTACTACTACATACATCGCGGACGCATGACCCACAGCTTATAAGGAGTTTCACTCTTAAAATATGTACACCATACATCCAAAGACGCTCAGGTCAAAATCATCCAGACTTTTCATCCGCTCATGACCTTCTCCATAAGAACATTTCTTCGGTGGCAGGACTCGGCCCGCACACTCGGCTGGCGTTTCCCACCGATAGAGTCTTTGCTCGTTTACATGGGTAACATTTGCCGTCTTCTTAATAGCTGAATCTGCACTCTCCGCACTGAACGGGAAGTTCTTGAAGAGCGTTTAGAGCTATCTGCTTAATATTTATTTTGTTTATTTGATTTGGTTGAGATACACGAAAGCACATGGACACAGAGGGAAGAGAGAAAGAGCAAGCTGGCAACTGTCACCTGGAGAAGCACAACGCCTGCTCACTTTTTCGGAAGAAGGAAAGAAATTGAGAAAATGAAGATAAGAGAAAAAAAGATAGAGGAAAGTAAAGACGAAATGATAAAGACTCGTACAAGTATAAATAAAAAAATAAGAAGAATAAATATTCAGCTATAAATGGATGGCCAGGTCCGTTTGGTCCACAAAAGTAAGGAGAGCTTGATGAGTCCGGAAGCGTCGGGAAGCACAACCTTTTGGTAAGAGGTAATTGCCTAGGATCGTGCTCTTAAGTCCCAGGAATTTCTCGATCAGCAATGCCCACTGCGTAGCAAGTACGGGACAGTGCGCTATAAGATGCTCAAGTGCTCCGCAGAAGCCACAATCTACGCACAACAGACAGTCAACACTCCCTTGACGGTGTATTGGTTCACGAACCAGCATAGGGCCCACTCTTCGTTTGTACAATAGTGCTCTGGATTGACGAGGCAAGCTATGGCCACTACAAAAGCTGGCGAAGCTTCACTTCGCCAGCTTGGGAAAATCGCGCACGCTCAAGTGATGGCTCAACGGCGACAGTTTGCGGGACGCGTTTCACATGAACAGCTCGGGCACGGCCACGAATGTCTTCCTTCGTGGGCATGGTAAATTCCGGCTACGCTGTGTTCTTAGAAGACGGTGAATCACCACCAAACAAGAAGTCTTCGTTTTTCTCCGTTCATTCGAGCTATTTTTATCCATTTTTTGAATGACTGAAACTGAACGCTCCGAAAGATCAGTCGTTAGCATACTGTAACAATACGTGGCTGCAGTTTGCAAAACAATGCTGGATTGCTAAAGTAGTTTAGAGACTATTTGCTGTGCTCACACAGCCCTGATTGAACAAATGAGCTGTACGTTTGAGAACACTGCCAACAGTTTGTGAAAGTATAAAACAAATGAAGGGCAAAAAGGAACACAAAAAAATTAGTTCATACAACACCAACACCATCTTTCCATTATGTCCATGTCTCCACACCCTCTCATTTAGAATGGATGCTTACCAACTAGAACACATCTATGTTACCCTAATAATTCATGTTCTCCTTTACAAGGAAAACGTCACTGCCATTTAACACAATTCTGGCAACATGTTTACACGGCACACCGTCTGTACGAAGTGTGAAGTGTTTTATCCGCCGACGATATTACCTGGCCAGTGTAGGGCAGATTTGTCTGTGAAATGTAGCTTGGTACAAAGTGCGTTGTAGTGCAATGAATAGCGTAGACAAAGATCTCTTTTTATGTAATTTTTGTTGGTTCAGCGATTCACTCAGTCAAAAATAAATATTATGTCAGCAAATACCACAAGAGCTTATGCTCACTCTCTCTATTTTAGTAAAGCGTTTAAGAATTCTCTCTTATATTTATGTACTCGCTTGAGTGAGTACAAAAATAATTTTGCCTAAATGGGGAATAAAGATGTTCTATGTTATTATCAATAGTACATAAATACTTAAGGAACGGTAACTAGGTGCTGGCGCAACAATAAATCACAACTTATGCAACCAAGTGCCAGATAAGCCTGCACGTGTGATGTCATCCATTCTTTTTGAAGCAACTGCACAGTGAACAATACAAATGAACGTGATATTTTTGGAAGCTGCGAATCGAGGAAGAAAATAATGCATCGACGCTGAACAAATAAACTTATGCCATCCATCTACATATTACGTTATCTGTCTACAAAAGTTTAGTATGGTGTGTCTCCTTAATCAGCATAGTGTGGGTGGTTGATATCGCAGTCAGGTGTGTGTGCTTCACTTGGGCCTTACCATGCAGTTATGTGGGTAAAGACTCGCATGGTGCAGCTCTATGCACTGCCCTTAATTTTACTGTCCGTACGATTGCGTCCTAATTTTCTTGCTTTAAACTTTCTTGCGAAGAACGGGAGTATCGAAAGTTTAAAGCTCGGTATTGGGTTCATATATCGTGGAATATTAAACAAATGCTTTACGATTATGTATTTCACACATGTCACCATTTTGACTTCGTTCTCTAATAGTTTGCTACTTCCTACGGGAAAGCGTTTGGTAACTGTAGTTTAGAAAGTGGCACATCTACTTTGTCTGTTCTGCTACAGGACTCTCACTTATAACTGATCCTGAACGCATGTTTCTCCCGTCCAGTAATTCGAGACCTCCCTCTTCATTTTGGTGTTGTCATGTTCGCTTCACAAGAACAAAGCAAGATATTTAAGAGGAAGGGAAGAGGCACGGGAGCGACATACCCGTGCAGTTGAAGAGGAGGCGCTTCTCCACTAAAAATCACTGACGCTACTAGTCCGATCGATGATTCGCTCCTTTCGTTTGGCGACGCGGGTTCTCGTTTTGTCCTCGTGCGTTTACTTCGAGAACACTGCACGACGTCTCTCCCGAGTACGGTATCGTATTACCACGCCACATTTGCAGTGCCTGCCCACCTGATCCCCCCCTAACCCCTCCCTCTCACACCCATAACGCACGACACTACTAACGAGCACGACACGTCAATCTCTTACGTGCAAAGAGCATCACCACTTGCCATTACTGGGGTGGTTCTTCGAGATTGACAACTATAGAAAGAATACAGAAGAATGTAGAGCTTAGAAAAAGATAGAGCTCACGAGATAGAATTTCGACATTTTTTTTCGATAGATGTTAGGCATGTGCATCCAATCCTTGCTAACGCAGGAGTCCTACAGCATGAGCTCATATTCGCCTATAGAGCTTTTTCTATGGTAGTGCTGTCACGATAGCAGCAGAGACTGTGCCTGGCCGCTTTTCTACTAGCGATTCGTCCTATCAGCTGAAAAAAGAAATGGGCGATACGAAATGCTTCAAAGGGTTCCACGCAGTACAGAACGAATTAATTGCTACACCGAAGATCAAATCAGCTGCGCTACGGTGCAGGGTGCCGACGTTAGAAATCGGCATAATTAACTGTGTTGAGAAGTTCTTCACCCCTTGAAGAAACAGTAAAAAGCAAAACAATTTTTCGCGTAAGAGTAAAGTGGAAATTAAATATCCTGAAAACATCAATCTTAACACGATCGACGCATGGTAAGCTAGAAAATGAGCGAAAAAGAAATTGTGGGCGGATACGTCGTCTTGAAATTCCGCCTCAAACAGCTTCGCCTAGCATATTTTGAGGGTATCTACTAGGTCCTGCAAAGCTTCTAATTGACAGACATGACACGCATTGTCGTCTATGGGTGCCATAGACCTAGAATGAGCAGCTTCAAAGCATTATTAATGCCAGTGTCGCAAGAATATATATATATATATATGTATATATATATATATATATATATATATATATATATATATATATATATATATATATATATATATATATATATATATATATATATATATATATATATATATATATATATATATATACTGTTTTACATTACGCGTGGAGGTTTCTTTACTGCGAAATTTCAAAATGAAACTTCAATCTGAATTTTCTCCGCTAATAATGAACTTCTGGTAGACGGGGCTTTTAGCTTGTACGTATACTTCTTTACGTTACCGTGTTTCCATTAACGTGAAGGAAACTGCGTATGTGCGGGCCTTTGCAGAACGTAGACTTTAACGGAATGTATATTGCCCTCGTAATACGCCTAAGTTTGGCTAACTTATCTTCCAAATCTATCTGCGCCCGTGGGGACTTGCGATATCTGCATTCAGCTGTCGAGCTAAAATAAGCCGAAGTGCGAGAGCCAATAGCGATCACATTGGTTCAGCTGGATTAGCAAAGCCAGAGCGGTCTAGAACACCGAAGCCGTCCACGTGTGAGCTCCCGACAGGCTGACCAGACAGCACCTTTTGGTGGTGCGGAGATCAACCACGCAACCACAAAATTGTTATTGCAAAAACATCGTGCATTCTACGCCTAGTGTAAAGGCGTTGCAGCGACATTATTACGAATAAGTTGCCTTTTCTGTTATTTTTCTCCTGAAAATTATTAGGCGTAAACAGACTTGTTCATGAATGTAGCTGCATGAAGTGTCACAAGGCGTCGACACCACTGTTGTGGTTGTCTTGTATTTTTTTTCATTTTTCGTTCATGCGAGGATACTGTACCTGAATAAAAAACCCTCGTAATATGCCGCAGCAATCATGATGATCATCGTCGTCGTCATCAGCCTGACTATACGCCCACTGTAGAACAAAGGCCTTTCGCATAATCCACCAATAAACCAGGTCTTGTGCTTTCTGCTGACACGTTATACCTGTGAACCATTTCATCCCATCAGCCCAGCTAACTTTGTCTCCTCTTCGTGCGTTTGCCTTCTCTGAGAATCCTGTCAGCTACTCATGATGACCAGCGGTTATCCTACGTAAACGTGTATGCGCCCGCCCCATGTCCATTTCTTTTTCTTGATTTAAACTAGGATATCCTTAACCCCAGTTTGTTCCCTGACCCACTCTGCTCTCATCTTATCTATTAAGCTGACACCTATTATTTTTCTTTCAATCACTCGCTGCATCGTCCTCAATTTAACCTCAAACCTCTTTGTAAGTCTCCAGGCCTCTGTTCCGTATTAAGTACCGGCAAGATGCAGCTGTGACATACTTTCCACTTGAGGGTTAGTGGCAGCATACCATTCATGATTTGAGAATGATTGCCGAATGTGATCCACCCCATCCTTATTCTTATAATAATTTCACTCTCATGGTTTGGCTCCGCGGTTAATTCTTCTAATCTGGGGCCCTGAAAACCTCCTGTAAACATGTGGTGAATAGCATTGGAGAGATGGTGCCTCCCTGCCTTACACCCTTCTTTATTTTGATTCTGTCGCTTTCTTTTGGGCAACTATAGTGGCTGTGGATCCACTGTAAATATATTCCAGCATATTTATGTAGCGTTCGTCGATGCCCCCATTCCCCAGTGCCTGTTTTACTTCTGATGTTTCGGCTGAGTCAAACGAAAGAGCATCACTTATTGGCAAAAGGCACGTACCGATGCACTTGTGACGAATGCTCCTTCGAGGCTGCAATTACGCACGCTTCTGTCACCAGGACTTCAGTGTAAAACCCCGAAATGGTGTTTTAAAATCTTCGCCTGATCTTCACAGTGTACCTGTACCTGCTGTGATGGCAACGCTGTTTAGCGAAAGTGCGGTACAAGCCTCTTAGAGGCGCTTATCTGGCTCTCCAGAAAATACGACTCAATGTGTGGGATTATCTCGAGGAGCACCTGGAAACACACGGCCAAGAGGCTTTCATTCGACGTTGCCGCACACGTTTCTTCAGAGTAAGGAAGGGACCGCTAGAGTTTCGATTTCTGCACTAGACAAGCGCTCACTCTATATATAGTACGCAAGCCTGTGGGGCATTCTCTGAAATTCGAATGTTTCAATCCAATTTATTTTTGCTCCCACTTGTATTATTCGGATACAAATATATAAATGGGTGTTTTAGTGCTGAGTTGTAAGACGTGTTTACTGTTTTTATTTGTGTTTGTTGTTTAGTTTATTTATGTACAAGCTGCGTGTAATAAAAAGCATCCCTTCTTGAGAAGCTTCGTCTATCTTACGTTACCCTCTTTGGTTTATCAGCGCACGTATATAGTTGTTCAAGTCCTGGACGTTGTGTGAATCAATCGTGTGACATGATCTTTCTTCGGATGCTGTGTGTTTAGAAAAAATATTGAACATTTTAAAGCACTTAGTACTCTACTATGGAAAGGCAGAAATCCGCCACAGTCATGGATTATCAACTCTTCTATCCGAGCCCGGCCAAAGGCAAGACTCGCTGCTGTAAAGCAGTAATTTTTGTCTTTCTCTTCAACGATTCGTTTTATTTTTTTTTTTTGCTCACCGCTTCTGCATCTTGATCTGGTGGCTGCGTTCAAACTTTTGAAAATTCTGTATCAAAAATGCGATCTTACGCTTGTTTGAGGCACAACATTAACGCTTGGGCTTCAGTCAGTGCATCTTCTTGTTTAGACAATGCATAGATACGCAATTATTAAGGCCGAAGTGCTTATTACGCTGTGCTGACAATGCGACACCATAAATAAATAGCGGGTGGTGCCAACGCTTGCCTAAAAACTGAGGGTCTTTTACTGAAATGACCCGGTGCTCTTACGAACCAATGGCTATGCGTTCTAACAAACTTTTGTTTCATAACATCACTGCTACATGGCGCCATATCTAACGAAGCGCCTCCAAACTGAGAACTATCGTCTTCCGTCGTCCTTTGCATTAAAGCACGGAAATGCGTGGCCAAAGTGTTTATACCAATAAGGTGTGTGTCGAGTTATTTGAGAAGTAAAATGAAAGCAGGCCAGACAAACAAATATTGCTGCGGGAGAAAAACATTCTTTCAAGAACGTCGATTGTTTTAGTGTAAATGTAATTAGGTATCGTTCTATCGTAGGTACCGTGCTTTCGATCAGGAAATCTACAAAGATGTGTGTTGTATTTCGCAAATAAAATGTTGTTCTACAAAGGAACAATTCACGATTAGAATGAAGCCCAGAAAACACGCGATTCATAACGTTTGTGCCTTTAGGCTTCGTACTTGAATTATGGTTATGAATAAAATATCAAGATCATTAGTGGCGAATAATAAATAAATGCTACCCCCAGAGATCTCAACTAATAAAGTTTTCGTCACGACATAAGGTAGCAGGTTCTAATTGAGAATGAAGTTTTCAGAAAGAAGATTCACGTCAGTTCATAACCTGAATACTTCCTTAGGATTCCGTTTCATCAGTATGATATGAAAAGATTAACGTTTGAATAACCCGAGGAATGTTTTCTGTGCAGCCTCTTTATTGTATAGTATCCCAGTGTTGGAGACACATTTCAATACTGGTTGGAACGCTTGTCGTCACGACATGCAACGGAATGTTTTTGTTAGTTTTCTGCAAAGCAGGTGGTAGCACTAACTTAAATGCCCTTGTGAAGAACCGTGACTATTATTGATATACTTAAGTGACCTCTTCTGAAGTGACTCTGTGTAACATATACCAGTCACTGGACAGAGCGCTTAAAAAGTAAATGGTGTTATGGTACGGCATGCTATCGTACGGTACGGTGAGACGAAACATTTAGGAGCGAAGCTCCTTGTTTAGAAAAAGTTTATTTACAGCATGTACAGAACACAAAGGCTTCATACCATTCCAGTAACAGGGCTCCTGTTTAGAAAAAGTTTATTCTTTCATGGGACGCAACAAACCTAAGAGACAAGCGTCAGTATAACAGGCACAATAACAAACAAAAGACAAAGCACAACATACACTACACATTTAAACTAAAGTGTCCAAGTCCATAGGATGTCCACATATACTACGTAAATGCACTAATCACAATATGGACAATGTACATGATGATATATGTACAGAATTTACAAGACTTGGTGAAGATGTTAGAAAATATGTACAACAGGTATCAATATTCATAAAGGTTACATAACTTACAGCGTTAGAATGAAGTGCATATATAGGAGAGCTCACACCCATATTGAACACACACAAACACATAAAAATAGTAAGCACACAGTGATTACACGCACCAATCAGACATTGACAGGTGACCTGACTATAGGAACCAGGCCAGGTGGAAAACTAATTGAACGCGTCTGTCAACCACGGACAGAAAGCGGCACGACCATTGTCGCAGAAATTTTTCCTCCCCAAGGAAGAACAATTCCTCCGACAGAAACGATATGAGTTCAGAGTAGAGGTGTTCCAGTATTGGAAAAAGAGCACGACGACGATGATCTGCCGCAACAGCTTCGCACCTATTACGCCATAAACAAAAAGCTCCCGCAGCAATTAGAAGGCGTGCAAAGCGACTACGCGGGCAGCGACCAGATGTTACAAAGCAATTAACACCTAGGCCGCGAAAACTAGTGTTAACTGACTTCCAAAACACCTTTGCAATGACACATTGCTGCAGCATATGCTGGTTAGACTCCTGTAACGGGCAGTTAGGACAAGTGGAAGATGGGACCATGCCCCACCTCTCCAGTCTGTCCCGTGTTGGGAGTACTCTCCATCCAAGACACCACATAAAGTCACGGAGGTGACCAGGCAAAAACAATGCCGTTATCGCGCTCCACGGGACATGTCTCGATCGTGCTAGACGGGCTGGAGGAACCAGAGGAAGCAGAAGAGCCGCCGTTGTATCTACAATGCGGCTTTCGAGAATGTCCACATCGGGACAAACCTGCTGCGCGTGTCGATAAAATGCTACTGCCGTTGAGTAAAATGCAGATACGTGAAGTGTTTGCGGTGCAGAATTAAGCCGTGCATTTGGTAGTAAATAGCGTAACCTGGTGCCTAAGAAATAGCAGGCGAGATCACGCGCGGGGCACTGATCACCATGCAACAACCGAAGTAAGAATCGTAGGGCAAGTAGCCGGCAGCGAACAGAGACGGATGAAAATGCGAATCCACCGCAGTTTCTCGGTTGCCCAAGAGCTGCTCGGCAAACCAGCTCTGTTCCACCCGACCAGAAAAAAGAGCCAATGAGGGATTGCAACGACCTGGTGATTTGTAATGGGGGCTGTAAGACATGCGATATATACCATGCATGGCCACAAACCACCGTCTGTGCTAAATACTTTCTTTCGAGCATCGGTAAATCATACTCTTGTGCTTCCCGGACGTGTCGTTTTACATCTTCGACTACTGAATTCCACAAGGAGGCTGATATGCCGTAGCAAGTATAATCAAGCCCCAGAATGCGAATAGAGTCACTTTTTGAAGACCGAAAAAGGAACTTAGACTTGCGTCTGGTGAACCAATGAATAAATATCGACATTTGAAAAAATTTAACGCAGCACCTGAAATCGTGCCACACGTAGTAAAAAGTCGTAGGCTACGGGATAAGCTGTCCTCATTATTCAAATACAACGTGATGTCATCAGCAAATGCTGTCACTGTCACGGTACCACTACCTGGAAGAGGAAGGCCTCTAACGTAAGGATCAGCGATTAGCGATTGAAGGAATGGTTCGAGGCTGAATACAAAAAGCGCAGGGGATAGAGGACACCCCTGGCGAACACCACGGGTAACCGGAAATGGCGCGCTCTCTAAACCATCAAGAAATAACGTGCTGCGTATATTTCGGTATGCGTTTCTGAGAAGCTCGACGAAGTTTTGTGAGAAGCCAAATGCTGCCATTACGCTAAATATAAAGCTATGTTCGAGGCGATCGAATGCCTTTTCCTGGTCAAGTGAAACCAAGAGTCCCCGAGCTGATCTTGCTAACGTGTACGCAACTATATCGCGCGTAACAAAGGAAAGACTGTGGATTTCTCTTCCAGGAATAGAGCACGCCTGATGATGACCTATTAAGGAGGGCATCAGGCTTCTCAAACGCCGAGTGATAACTGCCGCGAAAGTTTTATAATCAACGTTGAGGAGCGTTATTGGTCGCCACTCCTCTGGGCGAACTGACGATGGGTCATGTTTAGGTATTAAAACAATTCGACCATGGCGAAAGCTATCAGGAAATTCAAAATTCTCGAAGCAGCGGCAAATAACAGAGGTGAAAAAGGCACCAATGTCGTCCCAAAACGTTAAATAAAACTCAATAGGCAACCCATCCGGCCCGGGGGCCGAGCCACGCTTCATGGAAGACAGTGCCTCTTTCACTTCGTCAGCTGACGGACTTGTGCACAGTTGTTCAGCTACTTCAGATGAAATTTGAGGGAGCCTACTTAACATTGTGGCTGTCTCAGTGGTACCGCGATGTGATGACATTGTCGTACGAGCCATGTTGGCAAAGTGAGCAAGGAAAACTGATTGATCACGTGTCGGCGGTAAGGCAGTGTGTAAGAATCTGGCCGCCGGAGTTCCTAGTCGACTCGACGTGTTGAGAAGCGAGCTTTTCGCAAATCGTAGAACCTCAGGATGAGCACAAGGATTGCGTCTGCAACGCCAAGCAGCCGCCGTCAATGACGAAGCTGCAATGAGGCGTTGAAAACGACCCCTTAACTCTCGCTGCCATGCGCGCATCAAGGGAGTTAGTCGATCAACCCGAAGAGCAATACGCAGCTTTGTGGCAGTGTCCGCTAGTTCTTCGGACGTACGGCGTCTAAGGGCCCGCGCTGCTACTGAGCAGTGTAAACGCCACTGCGTCTTGAGCGCGTGCCACACCTCCGGACCGCATCCCGAAAGAGAGGCGCGCAAGATTCTAGATAAACTGGAGCGTGTACGCGCGTCGTGCAGAATGCGGATGTCAAGACGCCAAGGTTTCACTGATGATGAAAAGGGAAAGTGAGCCTCGAGCGTCACTGGTCGGTGGTCTGATATATAAACAGGCGATGATGGTAATGTTACTACATCAGAGTGCGATACGTAAAAAGCTAGCGCGCTCGGCACATAGAAACGATCCAAACGACTAAACGACGTGCTACGCCGCCAAGTCCAGGCATACTGCGGTCCATGCACTAGTCTGTACGTATCTGTCAAAGAGAAATGGTGCATTAGGCGACGCAGCTCTCGCGCGTTCCAATCAGAGCGACCCCATCCTGGACCTTGCACATCAGCTCGCGTGTCTAATACACAATTAAAGTCTCCAGTGAGTATGACATGACGACCGTCTAGAAAATACACGTCCAGGTCACAAAAAAAATCGTTAGACATCGCTGCTTGAGCTGGCCCATAAATACACAAAACACGCAGCTTGAAGGATGATAGGACGCAGTCAAAAGCCAATACCCGCCCATTCCCGTCATAGAAAACATGATGATTGCGTAGAAGAGCGCGGTTAAAAATAATAATTCCAATTCCAGAGGAGCGAGATGTCGCGAAGGAAAAATAACAGTCTAAATTAAAAGCGCGTTTGAATGCACGAACGTGGCCAATGGTGAAAAAATTTGTTTCTTGTAAACACAGAATATCACAATGTTCTGCGCGGGCTATGCTGATAACCTCGGCTTGCTTTACTGGGTTACGGAACCCTTGAACATTTAAAGAAAGAATTTTCAGGGTGTCAGCCATATTGAAAAAAGGTGGGTGACTGACCTGGTCGTGTTTTTCGATTCGGTATACACCGGGGATCTGTCCGGGGGAACTGGAGTACGTACACTACACAGCACAATTCGACCCTCTAGAAGAGGGTCGAGGTTTCTTCGGTTGCTGGAACTCGGAGCGGCTATCTTGGGTGCCGTCCGAGCTGGTGCCAGACTTGTGAGCACGCTTGATCTCTCGCGGGGCTTGCATTTCCACGTCACATCCGTCTGGGCTAGAAGGGAGTCCGATGCTACTGTCGACTTCGAGGCTGAAGCTGCTGTAGGACGAATCAGATGGTGGTAGGGCTGCAGCGTTAACGTTGTCGCCGCCTCCAACGAACTTGATCACGGATTGCTTGTCGAGACGCGTCAGTAAAGAACTCCCATGGCGTCTTGGTACTTGTTCAAGAGAGTCACGAGCCTGGCTTTCGGAATGATCCAATGGGCTTTGCTCATTCGGTTTCAATTCTGCTCCTGGCGAGACACCAGCGTCCGTAGATCTCGCAACGTCGGCGTCTTCTGGGCGATCAACTGCTAGGTTTAACGATGAGTCTGGTGCCTCAGTGCCTACCGGCGTTTCTTTCTCGGCTTGCGCCGGCGTCGAACATGGCATGACATGTTTGCCTGGGACAGACGCGAGGTCAATCGCGGTGGCTGTTTCTGTCGCTGAGATTGGCAGACGTGGCACGCTCGAGTTGGCCAAGCTGCACACTTCGTCATCGTTTAATGGAGCTCTCAGAATCGGATTCTGGCGTTCTTCTAGTACAGCTTCTGGTTCTCGTTCTTCTGTTTCCGTTGGTGACATGGACGGTAGGGCAGGAAAGGTCCCCGCAGTAGCATCAGAATATGAACGACGCACAGGGCAGACGGTGGTAGGGTGGTTATCTCCACAACGTCGGCAGGGGCGGTCGCAACCTTCGCTTTCGTGTCCGTGCACACCGCAGCGACCACAGAATGGTGCTGTGCACTGTGCTCGATAATGACCACTAGAGCCACACCGACGACAAACACGTTGCAGACCGCGGTAGTCGAAGGTGACTCGATGACCAGAAACGCGAAGATAGTTAGGGACACGATTTGTGGGACTCATTTCCATCCGGATATAGCGTGTGCCTGTGAGAACTCCGCGTCTTGCGCTCATGACGCCAGCGGTCACAGTCAATACCTTGCCGTATGGGGACAAAGCCTGGACGAGAACCTCGTTGGAAACGAAGGCTGGTAAAAACAGGCAGGCGACGTTAGTTACCTGCGGGCCGACGGGAACGACAGGGATACGCTCGCCACCGATGGTCAGGTAGCCAGCGTCGACGATGAGAGTCATGGAAGCCATGCTTTTGACAGTTACTTGGAAGTTCATGCCTCCCATGTGCTGAACGCAGTGTACCTCTGAGAGGCCAACTATTGAGGCCGTCGCGTCGACGACGGTCTCCGGACTAGTCCCCGCAGGGACGACAACGTCGAAGGCTTGCGCCTTCGAAGGCGTCCACGACGTCAATGGCGCCATGGCTAGATGAGGAGGACGTCCCTGACGTGGAACACGCAGGGACGTCAACACGGAACCCTTGGTAACACGAAGCTCCTGTTTAGAAAAAGTTTATTCTTTCATAGGACGAAACAAACCTAAGAGACAAGCGTCTGTATAACAGGTACAATAACAAACAAAAGACAAAGCACAACATACACTACACATTTAAACTAAAGTGTCCAAGTCCGTAGCATGTCCATAGTCCGTTGTACTAATAACTGTACATATACTACGTAAATGCACTAATCACAATATGGACAATGTACATGATGATATATGTACAGAATTTACAAGACTTGGTGAAGATGTTAGAAAATATGTACAACAGGTATTAATATTCATAAAGGTTACATAACTTACAGCGTTCGAATGAAATGCATATATAGGAGAGCTAACACCCATATTGAACACACACAAACACATAAAAATAGTAAGCACATAGTGATTACATGCACCCATCAGACATTGACAGGTGACCAAGGCTATAGGAACCAGGCCAGGTGGAAAACTAATTGAACGCGTCTGTCAACTACGGACAGAAAGCGGCACGACCATTGTCGCAGAAATTCTTCCTCCCCAAGGAAGAACAATTCCTCCGACAGAAACGATATGAGTTCAGAGTAGAGGCGTTCCAGTATTGGAAAAAGAGCACGACGACGATGATCTGCCGCAACAGCTTCGCACCTATTACGCCATAAACAAAAAGCTCCCGCAGCTATGAGAAGGCGTGCAAAGCGACTACGCGGGCAGCGACCAGATGTTACAAAGCGATTAACACCTAGGCCGCGAAAACTAGTGTTAACTGACTTCCAAAACACCTTTGCAATGACACATTGCTGCAGCATATGCTGGTTAGACTCCTGTAACGGGCAGTTAGGACAAGTGGAAGATGGGACCATGCCCCACCTCTCCAGTCTGTCCCGTGTTGGGAGTACTCTCCATCCAAGACGCCACATAAAGTCACGGAGGTGACCAGGCAAAAACAATGCCGTTATCGCGCTCCACGAGACTTGTCTCGATCGTGCTAGACGGGCTGGAGGAACCAGAGGAAGCAGAAGAGCCGCCGTTGTATCTACAATGCGGCTTTCAAGAATGTCCACATCGGGACAAACCTGCTGCGCGTGTCGATAAAAAGATACTGCCGTTGAGTAAAATGCAGGTACGTGAAGTGTTTGTGGTGCAGAATTAAGCCGTGCATCTGGTAGTAAATAGCGTAACTTGGTGCCTAAGAAGTAGCAGGCGAGATCACGCGCGGGGCACTGATCACCATGCAACAACCGAAGTAAGAATCGTAGGGCAAGTAGCCGGCAGCGAACAGAGACGGATGGGAATGCGAATCCACCGCAGTTTCTCGGTTGCCCAAGAGCTGCTCGGCAAACCAGCTCTGTTCCACCCGACCAGAAAAAGGAGCCAATGAGGGATTGCAACGACCTGGTGATTTGTAATGGGGGCTGTAAGACATGAGATATATACCATGCACGGCTGCAAAACATCGTCTGTGCTAGATACCTTCTTTCGAGCATCGGTAAATCATACTCTTGTGCTTCCCGGACGTGTCGTTTTACATCTTCGACTACTGAATTCCACAAGGAGGCTGATATGCCGTAGCAAGTATAATCAAGCCCCAGAATGCGAATAGAGTCACTTTTTTGAAGACCGAAAAAGGAACTTAGACTTGCGTCTGGTGAACCAATGAATAAATATCGATATTTGGAAAAATTTAACGCAGCACCTGAAATCGTGCCATACGTAGTAAAAAGTCGTAGGCTACGGGATAAACTGTCCTCATTCTTCAAATACAACGTGATGTCATCAGCAAATGCTGTCACTGTCGCGGTACCACTACCTGGAAGAGGAAGGCCTCTAACGTAAGGATCAGCGATTAGCGATTGAAGGAATGGTTCGAGGCTGAATACAAAAAGCGCAGGGGATAGAGGACACCCCTGGCGAACACCACGGGTAACCGGAAATGGCGCACTCTCTAAACCATCAAGAAATAACGTGCTGCGTATATTTCGGTATGCGTTTCTGAGAAGCTCGACGAAGTTTTGTGAGAAGCCAAATGCTGCCATTACGCTAAATATAAAGCTATGTTCGAGGCGATCGAATGCCTTTTCCTGGTCAAGTGAAACCAAGAGTCCCCGAGCTGATCTTGATAACGTGTACGCAACTATATCGCGCGTAACAAAGGAGAGACTGTGGATTTCTCTTCCAGGAATAGAGCACGCCTGATGATGACCTATTAAGGAGGGCATCAGGCTTCTCAAACGCCGAGTGATAACTGCCGCGAAAGTTTTATAATCAACGTTGAGGAGCGTTATTGGTCGCCACTCCTCTGGGCGAACTGACGATGGGTCATGTTTAGGTATTAAAACAATTCGACCATGGCGAAAGCTATCTGGAAATTCAAAATTCTCGAAGCAGCGGCAAATAACAGAGGTGAAAAGGGCACCAATGTCGTCCCAAAACGTTAAATAAAACTCAACAGGCAACCCATCCGGCCCGGGGGCCGAGCCACGCTTCATGGAAGACAGTGCCTCTTTCACTTCGTCAGCTGACGGACTTGTGCATAGTTGTTCAGCTACTTCAGATGAAATTTGAGGGAGCCTACTTAACATTGTGGCTGTCTCGGTGGTACCGCGATGTGATGACATTGTCGTACGAGCCATGTTGGCAAAGTGAGCTAGGAAAACTGATTGATCACGTGTCGGCGGTAAGGCAGTGTGTAAGAATCTGGCTGCCGGAGTTCCTAGTCGACTCGACGGGTTGAGAAGCGAGCTTTTCGCAAATCGTAGAACCTCAGGATGAGCACAAGGATTACGTCTGCAACGCCAAGCAGCCGCCGTCAATGACGAAGCTGCAATGAGGCGTTGAAAACGACCCCTTAACTCTCGCTGCCATGCGCGCATCAAGGGAGTTAGTCGATCCACCCGAAGAGCAATACGCAGCTTTGTTGCAGTGTCCGCTAGTTCTTCGGACGTACGGCGTCTAAGGGCCCGCCCTGCTACTGAGCAGTGTAAACGCCACTGCGTCTTGAGCGCGTCCCACACCTCCGGACCGCATCCCGAAAGAGAGGCGCGCAAGATTCTAGATAAACTGGAGCGTGTACGCGCGTCGTGCAGAATGCGGATGTCAAGACGCCAAGGTTTCACTGATGATGAAAAGGGAAAGTGAGCCTCGAGCGTCACTGGTCGGTCGAAGCTCCTGGTTTAGAAAAAGTTTATTTACAGCATGTACATAACACAAAGGCTTCATACCATTCCAGTAACAGGGCACATACACTTCTGCACATCTATATTTCACGACTAACATCACAACGTTACAGTGAAGACATTTGCTCTAACATACATGATTATGTTGGCATACATGTACACAAAAATTCAATGTGATATCACGATACAAGGGTATAACGATACAATAGATCCAAATGAAACATAATTTGTAACAAATGAAATCATATATAACAACTCAACGGGCGCTGCTTAGCACCAAGTTGGTCGAAAAATGAGTTGTATCCTATGATGTTCCACCTTGACGAAAGGGCACGACCAATGCCGCAGAAACTCTTGCTCCCCGAGGAAGAAAAGCTCCTCGGAGAGGAACGCAAGGATCTCTCGCCTCATTCTCCCCAGTATCGGCCACAAGGCACGCCGGCGGCAATTGGCAGCTACGGCCTCACATCGGTTTCTCCAAAGGCTGAACAGCCCCGCAACTATTAAGAGAGCGGAGAAGCGGCTACGCGGAAATCGGCCGTTGGAGACGAAAGTTCGCACACCCTGTCCCCGAAAACCAGCATTAACCGCACGCCAAAAAAGGCGGGAAACCACACATTCAAACGTCGCATGTCGATTGGTCTCTACCATGACGCAGTTGGGGCAAGTGGAAGTGCGAACTACCTGCCATCGCTGCAACCGATCTCGCGTGGGGAGCAAGCCCCAGCCCAACCTCCAGCAAAGTCTCTGAGATGCCCTGGCAAAACTGCGGCAGTTATTGGTTTCCAAGCGCGGTTCAATACAGATTGACGATGCTGGGGCACCAAGGGCCGTAGAAGGGCGGACATTGTGTCCACCACTTTAGAATCGGCCACCTCTATCTCTGGGCACGTAGCTTCCAAACGTCGGTGAAATGCCAGAAGGGCTCGATACAAAGATGGTAATTCAGTTGATTGGGGACCTTTGTTTATTTGGCTATCCGGCAAGAAGTCACGTAGTGATGGCCCCAGATGGTAACGAGCCAGTGTCTGAGCGGGCATGTCATCATTGCTTAGTATTCGCAATAGAGTGCGGAGGCACAATGTAGAAGCCGAGACGGAAACGTCGGGGAATGCAAAACCGCCTTGATCTCGCGGTTGAGCTAACGCTGGACGCGATAACAATTCTGTGCCACCAGACCAAAAAAATGAACTGATGCAGCTTTGCACTTTCCTGCAGACGTGGAGCGGTGGTTTAACACAATGGCAAAGGTACCAAAATTTTCCTAGGTACACCGTTTGAGTTAAGTATCGGCGTTCCAAGAGGGGGAATTCGAAGTACCTGGCTGCTTTGATATCATTTAGAAGAGTTTGTACAACGGATGACCAGATGCTATCCTGTATACCAAATACAGTGAAAGTAACTCCGAGTATTGAAATCTCAGGAGACCACTGTAAAGGCGACGTGATGTTGATGCGACCGCTGGGGTTGCCAATGAAAAAATACTGGCTTTTAGAAAAGTTTAACCTTGCACCGGAGATAATACCGAAATCATGGAATGTATCAAGAGCGTGCTGCAGCGACTGTTCATTATGTACATATAGAGTGATATCATCTGCATATGCAGCGACTTTTACTTGAGTGTTACCGGGTAGAGGTAAGCCACGAATCTGCGGGTGATGTTCAACGGCCCTTAGGAAGGGCTCTAATGCAAGGATAAACAACACTGGGGAGAGGGGACACCCTTGACGGACCCCACGCGTGACACTAAATGCGTGACTCTCACGGGAATCTAAGTAAAGGGTACTTTCTAAATTAGTGTACATCGCGTTGATAAGGTCAATGAACTTATCCGGGAATCCGTATGCATGTAAGACATTTAGTATGTAGCCATGTTCTATGAAATCAAAAGCTTTCTCTTGATCTAATGAAACCAACAGTCCTTGCGCACATCGGCTAATGGTGTATTGAATGATGTCACGCGTTAACCACGTATGGGTGTGTATTTCTCGGCCCGGAACAGAACAGACCTGGTGGGGAGCGATTAATGTTGCAAGAAATGGACTGATTCGGCGCACCAAAATGTTAGCCAAGAGCTTGTAATCTACATTGAGCAGGGTAATAGGGCGCCAATCTTCTGGTCGCGTAGACATTGGGTCTTTCTTGGGAACTAGTGTTATACGGCCTTTGTGGAAAGAAGTTGGAAGTGTAATATCTTGGAAACACTTGCGAATGACGCGTGACATAGTTGGACCAATGATAGGCCAGAACTGTACATAAAACTCTGCAGGGAGTCCGTCAGGCCCTGGGGCCGATCCCTTTTTCATTGCGTCTAATGCGCCTTTGATTTCGTCATCGGATGGCGGTGATAAGAGGACGTCATTTGACATGTTGGAATCATGAGGTAAATCTGTTAGTAGAGGATGCGAAGAAACGGATCCTTGGTAACAGACATTAGCACCAGATTTAGCTATTGACTCAAAGTGTTGAGTGAATTCCTGAAAGTCGCGCGTACCCGCAGCAGCTGGGGTGATAGAGTTCAGCGAGTGGGCAGGCGAGCCTGGAGGACGAAGCAGAGCTCTGCGTGCATACCTTAGCACCTCAGGGTGCGCACAGGGCGCACGTCTACAGCGCCAAGCTGCAGCCGAGAGTGAAGAAGCGCGCATAATACGCTGGTACCGTTCAACGAGCTCCTCTTGCCATGCCCGCATTACAGTGGAAGGACTGGGATCTCGATTGGCAATGCGTATCTTCTGGATTAACAATGACGCATCTTTCGACATACGGGTGCAAAGTCCTCTGCCCGACGCACTGCAATGATGCCGCCACTGTTCTTTGAGGCGATCCCAATCAGCTACATCCGCCCCAATGAGCGATGCGCGTAACGCTCGGGATAATTTCTCCGTAGCCTGAGAGTCCTGGAGGACGCGGCAATCGAGACGCCATGGTCTGTGAACCGTTGGCGTCCCCGCTGGCAGGCGGAGAGATAACATAACCGGCCGATGGTCGCTAATGTACACCGGTGTCGGTGGCAATGACATTACCCCGGTGTCGTGAACGTAGGTAATGAGACTAGGGGATGCATACACGCGATCAATTCGGCTGCTCGACGCTGCTCGACGCCAAGTATAGGCATAATTACTGCCATGCACAATTTGATGAATGTCACTCAATGCCAATTGCTGCACTAGACGTTCGAGTTCTCTGGCATTCCAGTTTGACCGGCCGCGACCCGGACCTCGAACGTCTGCGCGTGAGTCTAGGACACAATTGAAATCCCCTAAAAGTACCACATGTCGGGAATTTAAAAGGAACGCATCAAGAGATTGAAAGAACGCGTTTGAGTTCTCGCGTACCGCTGGGGCATACACGGCAACAAATCTTATTCTTAACGAAAAAAAGGTGCAGTCGAACGCCAGCACGCGTCCGAAGGCATCGAAGGAAACATGATGGTCACGTAACAGACCTCGGTTAAAAATAACGACTCCGACGCCAGTCGAATGCGTGCTGGCGTACGAAAAGAAACAATCAAAATTGAACGCGCGCTTGAAAGCGAGTACATCAGAAAGCTTGAAAACATTTGTTTCTTGCAGGAACAGCAAATCACAGTGCACTGAACGTGCAAAAGCCAATATCTCAGCCTGTTTTTGTGGATTTCGGAAACCTTGAACGTTAAAAGTAATAACTTTTAGAGTAAGAGCCATGGGGAAAATTAAAACATAGTATAGAATCACGCAAATGCAGGGGTACCTTTATCAGGTGCGGGAGCCAATGCCCCGCAAGTGGCTGAGTCATTTTTTCCGGCCAGGCGATCCACCGGAGGCTCGGGGCCTCCGGGATCGCGTCGAAGTCCGCAGGGGACTTCTGTCTCTGGTGGGGGCTTCTAAGTCACGAGTAGTTATCCGGTGGCGTTTGGTGTCCGGGTTTTTGAGCGAGGATGGTACAAAGACGTCTCCACTGTCCTGGCTTAAGTCACTGGGGCTGGTGTCTTCGTCAATTTGTAGGGGCGCCTCACTCGCGGTGCTGTTGGAGTCCTCGTTAATGCAGGCGTCGTCGTCTTGAGATGTAGACTCCTCGATGACACCTGAACTTGTTGTCGACACAGCAGCAACGCGAGGAGCCTCAGATGCAATATTCCCATCCGAGACGCCGTCCTCACGAGGCGCTTCGTCTGACGAGGGCTTGGCCTGCGATTCCTCAGAAATGGCCACGGGACGCGGGGAACTTAAGTTTTCAGTACCTGGAGGGAGTACCAGGCCCGGAATCGTTGGGGACGCAGTGGGCGTCTGGTGCAGCGTCGCGATTGGCACACCTTGGTCATGGTCGGTTACCACGGCTCGCGTTGACGAATCGTCGCACTTGTTCTTAGATGGCGTTCCTGGTTGAAGTGGAGGGAAATCTTTGGATGCCGCCTCGGAATACGATGGCCTGATGGTGCAGGCCACGGTGGCATGCGGGTCCCCACAACGGCGACACGGCAGCGAGCAGCCTTTCCCGTCGTGGCCATAAACGCCGCACCTTCCACAAAACGGAGCTGTGCAGTTCATGCGGAAGTGCCCACTGTCTCCACATCGACGGCACACTCGCTGGATGCCTTTATAGTCACAGGTTACTCGATGGCCCGCGACCTTGAGGTAGTTGGGCACCGGTGACGAAGCCTTCATTTCCATGCGGACGTATCGCGTCCCAGTGGTCACGGTTGGGCGCGATCCCATGAGTCCTCTGGTGATGTGCAGCACCTTCCCGTAGGGAGAGAGTGCTTGTGCGAGGACTTCGCTGGGTACGCGGCACGGCAGGAACAGGACGGTCACTTGGGTCACTTGGGGTCCCAGGGGTACGATGGCGACGCGCTCTCCTCGGATGATAAGGTGCGACGCGTCTACGATTTGGGCCAGTGCGGCCTCACTGTTGACGGTAACTTGGTAGTTCCGGCCTCCACAGTGCTGAACGCAGTATACTTCTTCGATTCCTACTATTGAAGACGTCGCGTCAACGACGTCTTCGGGACTAGTCCCCTCGGGGACGACTACGTCGAAGGCTAACGCCTTCTTCGGGGGCTGGCTTGCCATGACGGGCGTCCGCCAGCCCAGGGACGCCCTGAGACGCTAACGACGACGTGAGACGCTAAGAAGCTCCTTATGGCGTGGCTTGGGCGTCCCTCGTAGAACGTAACCACCAGTGGCACATACCCGAAATAGGTATAACATTTGACCTCCAAGGTGGTGCCGGTGAGAGATTTCTTCTCTGCGTTGTTTAACAATAAGAAATAGTGCTCAATGTACATGCCAATGGCTTATAATGGGGAATGAGAGACAGGAGCATTCGGCTTTTAGTCAACGCGCACGCTGCGATCCCTATTAGCAGCCATTGGCATGTACATTGAGCACTATCAGACAAGAAAGGGTTGCTACATTATACTCGCTGGGTGTAACCTCCTTAGTTTTAGAAAGGTTTAGTGAGCGTTGAGCCGCAGGGCCATGAGTACAATGAACTAGTATATACCATGAATGAATTCGAGGTGGTTAAAGGGGGGAAGCAGATACGAAGCGCAAGCCGTAAGAAATTAAAAGCTGAATCCTCCTGTCTCTCATTTCACATTAGCAGCCACTGGCATGTACATTGAGCATTATCTGACAGGAAAAGGTTGCTACGTTATACTCGCTGGGCGTAACCTCCTTGGTTTTAGAAAGGTTTAGCGAGCATTGGGCCGCAGTGCCATGAATACAGTGAACTAGTTAATACCATGAACTCAAGGTGGTTGAAGGTGGGAAGTAGACCCGAAGCGGAAGCCGTAAGAAAGTGTGCGTGTGCCACCTCTCGTTTAGTCCTTGGAATGTCCACTGAATGGCGGTGCTTCTATATGGGGAATATATGATAAAAAGATGTGAGATGGTGGGACTAGGAGTGTTGAATAGATGGACGAACGGACACACAGACAGATGCATGGATGGACGCATGAACGGACGCAGGGGCGGATGCATGAACGAACGCAGGGACGGGCGCACGAACAGACGCATGGACGGTCACACAGACGGACGCATGGACAGACGAATGCTTCGCCCCAATTTCCATCATTCACTCCGTGGAGATGCTGCCATTTTTTGGTACGGAAAACGTTATTGCAATACTCAAATTTTAACTTTGTCGCAATTTTATGGCCCGTAGTGATGTGCCATAATAAAGTTTGGATACTGTTTACGAACATTTTCTCTCATCACAAAGCGTCCTTTCTTAATTTTTTCCCCGAAATAGTACTTATTCTTTTTCGCAGCGTCTCATACTGACGTCAAATTGAATATTTATAAAACACAATGCCATGGTCAAACATGATGCTCAAGCATAAAACATAATGTGATACGGGATGTCCCCTTAACCAGGTCTCCTTCTAAAGGCATTTCGTTTGGTTCTGAATATGTGCATAAAGACGGTGCAGTTAAACATGTACACATTATAGAATTACAATATTTTACATGAAATTGGCGCTGACGAATGCCAGCCCTAAAATTTTTCAGATTTATTAACGTGAAATCAGAACTTTGTTCTTTTTTTTTACAGCCATGACCACATATAAGAAAGACCACCTGATTTGGAAGTCTCTGGATTCATGGTGGGTCTCCTTCGTTTGAGTACTCCTTTAAAATTGTCAAAGTGACCACGCAAGCCACTACATAACCTACAACACTGCAATGCGCACAGCTCGACCAGATAGACTGAGTTTTTACTTGACAAAAAACTTACTTTTAGCATTAAAACACTTTCTGTGTTATTCATTTATTTTTTGAAATAAGGCTGCATTATATAGGGTGAGTGCCGGTGCGGGGTACATTTACATCAACAAAAAACACTGATTGCAAGGTTGACATCAGAGCAAAAAAAACAATGATTTTTTATTACAGTTAACTTCAAATTGTTAATGCTGCACTCTCTTCGTATACTGGATTTTTTGTGTGTTATAAGTGGTAGTACAGCTCATGCTCGCAAAAAAACTAAATGGTTTGCTTGTTTTACAAAGTCACCTACCTCGAAGGCCCCTTCCAAGTATTTATATTGCCCTTCCAGAAATATATATTAGAAGTTGTTGCTGCGGCATATGCGCTATACTTAGCATTGACCTCCGCAGGCACTCAAACCAAAATGACCTCTCCAGGGACGCCAGTTTCTCGCCTTCATTGGATGGAAACCATGTATGAGCAAAAACGAACATCGCTTAAGGAGGCTTTATTGAGCTGAAGAAACATCTAAATGAAAATAACCTTGCGAAGCAGTGCATATACTGTATGCGTGGAAACTTGGGCAAGTTGGTAGGACATAACTGAATATACGAACAGCGCAACTTAGAAGTAGTTAGAGCGTAACTTCAGAACCTTAACCACTCTTTTCTTTCCTTGTTTCTTTCGCTTCCGTAGTTACGCTGTAACTACTTCTAAGTTGTTCTGTTCGTATATTCAGATACCGCAGTTGCAAAACTTTTCGGCACACATTAGCGACGTCACTTTTATTACCACCATTGCAGCTCGTTTGCTGTTGCAGATTACCGTGACCAGAAAATATCTGCTGATCACGAAACTAGTCTGTAGCGCACTTTGAGGGCTGGCTGACCGTAAACCTGAAATTCGGTCCTAGTCATAAGGGATTTGAATTTTTTTTTCGAAGCACTATATTTTCGTTAATAGTAATGCTAACATTAGTTTACAAATATTACGAACACAAACAAAAAGAGTGCGCAGTCAACATACGTTCTGTCCTAGACATTGTGTTTACACATTGTGTGCACACACAATGTCTATAACAGAGAATATGTGCGCGTACACGCACATTGTATGTGCGTGTACCCTGTGTGTACAGGCCCACACAGTCGTGTTGTTACCGTTTTCACCTTCGGTAGTCAAGGTGTTTTTAACACATCCTAAAAAATGCAATGAATCGAGAGTACCCTAAAGCCTATAGTGAAAGGAAAGGTTCTATATGTCTCACGGAACGCTAAAGTTCACCATTGGTATCAGCGTCAAGCACTGGCGGTTTGTCAGTGTCTTACGACATGGGCGATGAGTGATGGCAAAAATGATCTGATGACGTCATCAAAAGACGTCACAGATTACCAATACTTCTCATAACGTCACGTCACGTTTAGACGTCATGGCACTATTGATTGATCAAGAATAGTTCAATTACAAGGACAATACAAAACCAGGGACCGTAGCTTACGAACTTGGAGACTTTGCGGAATCGCCTAATGTGCAGAAAGTATTCGTAGGGTAGCGGCACAAGATCTGCACTTCGACTGCGAGGAAAAGGGATAGCTTCTTTCGCCTTCCTTTTATCTTAAGCGACTCCATAAGGGACACTGTAATTATTTCTTCAGACCTCTATTTTCATAAACGTAACGATAGTTGAATAATAAAAATGTAATAAATACTAATTATTTTGCTTTCTTCGGCGAAAATATTATTCAGTACGCTGATGTGATCAATAAAATTCAAAACCTATTCACATAAGCTATATACACACGATTTGGTTAGAAAAACATTTCTAATAGTTACATTGTCGATGCTTACCTTCCTTAGGGTTACGTGCATCTAGACGCATTTATCGAACGGCAAAAAGAAGCAAAAAAAAATAAAAAACTGCGCATATAGGTCTGGTCAGATTTCAACTAAATGTATATTGTCACTAAGCTGCTTAGAGTGGCTTCAAATTTTTTTGTCCAAAAAACTTGCTTTTCATCATTTTCTTTCAGGTTTACCAATCATTCTTCTACGACTCCTGTATCTTCTAACATCATTGAAAAGGGACAATTTGAGGAAACAGTGCCGCCGATTTTCTTGATTTTTCAAGCTTTAAGCAGTAGTGTGAAGATTCATTCGCACTAATATGTTTCGTCGAATTATGGCCCGACCATTCATTAGGCACGTTTTCAAGTCTGTAAGAAACAAAACGTAATAATATAAGAACAATAAGTTTTTAAGTTTTGACTCCACCACCATTTCGATTTACGGCCTCACACGGTCTTGTCGAAGTCAGTCGGTGCTTCGCAATTCCATCCAGTCGTGGATTGCCACACTGCCTAGAAGAGTAATGCTGAGAAAGTGCGCCTTGAGGGATGGAATGAAAAATGTTTCTGTACGTGTGAGAGTCGCGGAGTCACAACCATAGAAGTAGACGGAAAGCTTTATGATTATCCGACTTCTTATTGCCCACTCACGTCTGCCCCAGGCGACGCGTGAAATTCAAACAGACTGGGCAACCTCGGAAGTTTGTATTCCTTACGCCACTATTCGGAAACTGAAAAGGCGGCTGGCACTTGTCGTTTTGTTATTTCCAAGACACGAAAAGAAACTGACGGATCACTGAAGCGGGGAGGCGAATGAAACTGCCGAAGTGTGAAATTCATCGAATTGAGCCTATTCGTATGGTCAAATGCATTTGCTCTTCACTGCCTTTCAGCTCAGTTAGAACTCACTTCACTGCCTAAGTAAGAGAGTTCTTACTGCTCTTCACTGCCTTTCAGATAAGTAAGAACTCACTTGAAGTAGGGAGAAAGAGAAACGATAGATCCTACACAAAAAAATTAAACAAGCTCACGATCGCTACGCAACTCGGGTCTTTTGTGACCCGAGTTGCGTAGCAACCCAACAAGGGCAGCAGAGCGCAGCGCGAAGCGCTGCAAGCTCTGCTGCCGTTGTTGTGGTTGCATGAGCTGTCCTGAACTTGATAGTTTTGGCGTGCGTTGGAATAACAACCGCTGCAGTTGAGCTGTTTTGCAGGACGGAGCCGTCGGTGTAGACGTGGGTGCAGTCTTGGTACTTCTCGTACAGCAGAAGTAAGGAGAGCTGCTTGAGGGTTCATATGGAGAAATCTCGTTTTTTCTGGATGCCTGGTATTGTCAGGTTGATGACTGGCTGTTTGAGGCACCATGGAGTAATTGAAGGTCTCGCCGCGGGCGTAAAACCAGTGGGTAGGGAGTCACCATGTGTAGTTATTGTTCGACAATAGGAAGCATGAGGTCTGTCCGCTGGTAGAGAGGCTAGATGGTGATGGGGAATCCGGCCCACATGCCTTATGTGTTTCCTCAAAGCTTCAATTTCAATATGGGTCTGCACGAGGTGGCCTTTGGCTAAAGCTATACTCCCCACTGTTGAGGCACCCTGAGGCAGACCTAGACATAATCAAAGCGCCTGTGTCTGAACGCTTTGTATCATGCGCCGACCTGTCTTGCTGGCGTTTTATAATGCAGGCAGACTCTATCAAAAAAAGCCAAGGAAAAGCACCCTGTACAGTAATAACATGGCATCAGGTTGCATTCCCCAAGTCTTTCCAGCGAGAAACTTCGAAAGATTGCATATGCCTGCCACTCACTTTTTCAAATACGACACATGAGGGCTCAATGATATGTCTCTGTCGACTATGACACCCAGAAATTTGTGAGATCGACGATATGGTATATTTTGACCGTTAATTGACACTATGTAATTCGACATAGGTTTGCGCGTAAATGCCAGCAGAGCGCACTTTCCTGAGGAAATTTTCAGGCCTCCATTGCGGAGATACAAAGCAGTTGCAGTAGCAGCTCTCTGTATTCTCGCTCGTAACTGCAGGAGAGTTACCGAAGATGTCCAGATGCAGATGTCATCAGCCTATGTTGACAGATAAATATTGTTTGGTAGATGCATATGGAGAGCGATTAGTGGTATATTGAATAGCATGGGGCTCAGTACACCTCGATGAGGCACTTCATGACAACTGAAATGTGCAGAAGTGTTCCCGGCCTCCGTATTCACAAAAAAGAATCGAATTCGGAGATAACTGCGTATCCACTTATACATTAGGCCACCCACTTGAATCTCTTATAGTGCGATAAGGACGGCTTCATGTGTAACGTTATTACAGGCTCCTTTGATTTCAAGGAACAGAGAGGCGCAAAGACGCTTATGGCCTCTCTCGTGTTCAACGTACGTGATTAGGTCGATGACACTATCGATCGATGATCGACCACGTCGAAAGGCAGCCATGGCATTTGGGTAGATCTCATGACACTCTAAGTACCACTCGAGTCGGTCAAGAATAATTCTCTCTGTAAAGAGGTTTATTGGGCGAACCAAACGGGCAGGTGGTTCGTCCTTTACCCATGCAACTAGCCAATGCGATCGGGCGATAGAAGGAGAGTTCTAATGGCGATTTGCCAGGTTTTAGCAGTGGTACTAGACGACTAGTTTTCCAAATTAAGGGAACAGTGCGCTCTAGCCAATAATCATTATATAGCTGAAGTAGAGCTATTCTCGCGCACTCACCCGGACGACACAGGGCTCTGTAGGAGATTCCGTCAGGTCCTGGTGCGGGGTACGTTTGCATGAAGCGAGTGCTGCCTTCAGCTCCTGAATGGTGAACGGGAAGTCCATACACGAATCACGTGGTGGCGGACAACTGCTCAAAAGTGGTGAACTGCCAAGTGCTGTAGTTTGCCCTGATAATCCGGCGCCGAACTCTTCAGCAACGCCCACACCTGGTCGATTTCGATAAAGGGCTAAGGCCTTGAATGGTGACATCTGAATGGGGGATAACCGCAAACCTCTTACCGTCCTCCATATCTGTGATAAAGGCTTACGAGGGTCGAGTGACTCGCAGAAAGTAATCCAGCATTGGAATTCTAGCTTGTCCAACCGACGTTTGATCTCCTTCTGCATACGTCTAGTAGTCTGTAAATCAATGTCCTTCGTGCGCTGGTACCTTATTTCAGCTCGTCGTCGTAAAGTGCGAAACCGCTCCAGCTCTATGTCAATGTCCATGATTCTAACAGGGCATGGGATCGTACACACACTCTTTTACAGTGCTCTTGATGGCCTCTTGTCAATCGGATATGTGTTCTTGGCATTGGTCTTCCATAGAAGACTGAATTTTTTTTCAGTTCACTCTTTTAACCATGTCGCGTACTTTAGGAGGCGACAATCCTCTGATCTTGACGTATGTTGGAATTTGATCACTCCCATGCAATTCGATATCCGTAAACCATTCAGTATGTTTCACTAGGCTTCTCGAAAGAAAAGCCAAGTCGATTCAGCTACTGTATGTGGAGCCACGTAAAAATGTAGGACTGCCATCGTTTAGTAACCAAAGTTTGTTGTCGGAGGCAAAAACACCAAGTTTCTGCCCTTCATGTTGGTATTCTTACTTCCCCATAATGTATGATGAGCGTTAAAAACCCCGATGATAACACACGTGTCAGGAGTTAACGCTATGATGTCTCGTAGTCTTTTTTGATCGAACCGGCTTGATGGTGATAGGTATGCGCCAACCACAGTAATGTTGAGCCTCCTCTTTTTCACTCTTAAGCATACGTATTGGTTTCCGTGATCAGGTGGTAAAGGTTGAAGAATGTAAGTGAGGTCTCGGTGAATAAACACCAGAACCTTGCTGCTTTCAGTAACAGTAGACGACATAAAAGGTTCGTATCCCAAGAGTCATATTGCACTCGATAAGTTCGGCTCACAGATGACGATTACAGAAAACATATTGACGTACACAAATCGACGAAAGTCACCGATGCACGATCTCAGTCCCCTGGCATTCCACTGCAGTGTCGCTGCTTTACGGACCTCATCCCTGAAAGACAGTGGTGGGTTAGCCATGGTCTACTCTAGGGCTGATAGCACTGGACTAAGCGCGTCCAGTACTTGAAGGGCACTTTTGGCTGACGGTGTATTCATGTCGCTTAACAACACGCGAATGGTGTCCACTAATGATCTTAGCATCACCATCACGCGATGATCTGGCTTCCCGGCCGTTGCTGCATCTTGTGCTTGTTTTTTAGGCGGCTTCTGTTGAGGCTCAACAGGTCGTGTAGGCGGCTTCTGTTTAGGCTCAAAAGATCTTCTAGGCTGAAGGAGTGGCCATTCCTTTGGAGAGAGAGATCTCCCAGCATCATCTCTTTCAGCGCAGATGTTCGCCATGCTAGGAGCCACGCCTGTCGATTTCACTTGAGTTTATGACTTTCTCGTTAGGTTTTGCACTGTCCTTCGTGAGGAAGCGGCGCCTTCGCCTTACTTTTTGCGCAGCTTTTCTGTGAGTCGAGTTGTCTCGCACCATTTGCCTCAGAATAGAAATCTCTTTCTTAATCTGGGACAGTCCTTCGAGGAAGCAATGTGAGCGCCGTGGCAGTTGGGGCATTTCAAGGTAGTTGCACTACAGTCGTCTTCTGAGTGGTGTTCAGCGAAGCGGGGGCACACTGTGGAAATTCTGCAAACGCCTTGCACGTGGCCAATCTTCTGGCACTTGAAACACTGCATAAGCTTCGGAATAAATGTGCGAACCTGGTCACAAAAATGGCCAACCTTCACGTAAGAGGGAAGACAGTCATTCTTGAATCTTATTCGCACACAACGACAGTTGCCTAGGCGACCAGCATGCACAATGACGTTGTTTTCACTCACTGGTTTTATCAGTACAGGAAAACCTTCATATGCGATTTCAGTGTCTATATCATAGATAATTCCTGTTACGGTGTCACCATTCGCTGGTATGATGGATCGGACTTTAATGTTTTTCAGCTCCGACACATGCTGTAGCGTGTTTAGTGCACTCGGGTTCATCACGTCGATTGCCAAAATATTCTTCCTCGTGTTTATCCTGATGTCCTAATCTCGTTAGGCACAATGTTTCCAAGGTACAAGGACAGTGCTTGCCTGTTGAGGATGCGCAGATTGGCAGTAGAGGTCTGCGCCACAAACAGAATGAAGTGAGGCCATCGCTGAGGCGCTGTCCTCACAGTGGCTGTACTTGATGCCGGTGATGCGTTCATCATTCTTCGTTTGGCCTTGCAGTAGAGCACAGGTTCGAAGCCGTCTTCCGAGGACTCGTCGTCTGATGCAGAGTACAGCTCGGTGTCCTCGCTCTCACTGGATGCATTACCACGCTTTCTTGAAGCAATGCCCGTGGATGAACTGGTACAGGGCGGGATCTCCGGGGATTGTATTTCCATCACCGCGATGTAGGGGGCTTGAGACCCCGCTGTTGCACTGTGGAACGCAGAAAATACAGCACAGATCACAAGATGTGTTCCACAAGAGAAGCACTTCCCGAAACCGCGACTTTCTCTTCAATAGTCTAGACTCAGAACCGCTATGCCACCGTGGCAGACTTGTAATGTAACAGGTATATTTTCGCCGATTTTGAAGTTCGTGTAAGTTGGTCATGAATTAGTGTGCCCTGAGGGGCCCCCAAGAAGCAACAAAAACAATTACGTGCATGGTGCTCCAGCATAATAGTTAGCTTTTGTGGTCATTGCTTAATTTACATTTCGACTCGAAATAAATATCTAGCTGCATAAATTAGTGAACCATCTAACCGGCAGCATTGCGCAACTGGAGCACATCACGAGAACTAAATAAGTGCAATTCACCCTAGAAAGAATAAAACAGCCACGGAGTAGGGATTGCACCCAAAATACTGGCGAAAGCAGGTGTGATTGATGGCTATAAATGTTGCCCTGGTTTGTCACATACGCGGGCGGGCCACGCGAGGGGTGACAGTCGATTTGAAGTCACTCGATTTTAGTCGGAAGACAAAGTGGTTGCATTGCAAGCCTTTGTCGACCTTTCCCCCTAGTTAGCAGATCCCCGCCATTGTGGTCTAGTGGCCAAGGTACTCGTCTGCTAACCCGCAGGTCGCGGGATATAATCCCGGCCGCTTCGCCTGCATATTCGATGGAGGTAAAAATTTTGTAGGAGCGTGTGCTCAGATTTGGGTGCACGTTAAAGAACTACAGGTGGTCGAAGTTTCCGCAGCCGTCTACTATGGCGTCTCTCATATTCACATGCTGGTTTTGATAAGCTAAACCCCACGTATCATTCAATCAATTAATAAAAGTGGCACAAACTGGTGGCTACTTATTTATGATTTCACAGCCAACCAAGCCAATGCTTGGTTAACCTTCTTGCCTTTCTACTCTATTTATATCTCTCTCCTTCTTACGTTTTCTGGTCGTTTTTATGGCTACGTTCATCGATACATTGAGACTTGCGTTGCTTGTTGTGAACCGAATACAAAACACGGTAAAGCCATTTTGAATTGTTTTGAGCAGCGGCAGCATGATCATCAGCACATTTACGCAAAATTTTAGTACATAAACTCAGACATAAACAGAGCCTTTGCAATCCTAGCTAGCATATTAGGAAAGAGTACAAGACGAGGTTTCGAATCTGATGCTAGCTTAAAGTTACATAAATTTTTGTAGGAGTTTGTAAGATAGCATTTCATATAGCAAGTGGGATGTTTGTTGAGGCAACTCTCATACTTCATTGACATCACAAAGGAGTAATGTCGTCTTTGAGTAGCGCACCATCTACACTTAGATGGAGGAAACTAAACTTAGAAGTAGAAAGACGTACTAAGAGGCTCGAAAACTCTATGACGGTGGACAGTATAAAACTCACATTTGAATATTCCTACACGCTTAAACGCATTCTAGTGAGCGCCTAATAGTGGCTAAGAAAACGTACTTCATTATTTCTGCATCACACTTCAGCACCTAATGTAAATATTGTATGTACATGTACTGATTAAGAGCGAAAGGAAGAATCGATCTGCCTTAAATTAGGCTGTTCTCTTTCTCATTTGTCGAATATTTTTGTTGCAGCTAGTTTTGTTGAGCATAATTTATTGGTACTTTTCGTGTGCCAAAGGTGTGCCTTGTAGAATGAAGAATCGTAGCAGCTGCTCCGTCTTTCAGTGATGTTGGAGCCTCATAAGTAACTTGTGCGCAGCGCGGACTAATTATGCTATCCGTTAATCTATACTTTCAGGCTTTCCTGTTGGCGTGCGCAGAAGTACCCGACTTTTATTAGGCCGCTATTTATTGCTTCCGTGAGCCGCGTCAATAGATATCGTTCTGTTTTCCTGTAATACTAGGTCATCAGCACATAATATTCAGGTGGTAATTTTCTCTGACGATGCCAGTACCATCATCAATGTCAGTGCTTTGGCGCCTAATCCTCGTCAATGTTCTGTTTATGTGATGGCCCAGAAAATGCCTGGATGGGTGCAGGCAAAAGGGCACCTATGCGACGCTTGCTGTATCGTCTAGAGAAACTGCACGTGCAGGTGCTTCGCTCCTGTTGGCATATTAGGTTGTTTATTCCTCTTCGCGCCCACTCACTAATGTCCGTTGCCCCGCCACGGTGTTCTAGTGGCTGAGGTACTCGGCTGCTGATCCGCAGGTCACGAGATCGACTCTCGGCTGCGGCGGCTGCATTTCCGATGTTGGCGGACATATTGTAAGCCCGTGTGCTCAAGTTTGGGTGCACGTTAAAGAACCCCACATGGTCGAAATTTGCGGAGCCCTCCACTACGACGTTTCTCATAATCATATAGTTGTTTTGGGACGTTAAAGCCCACATATCAATCAATCAATCAATCAATCAATCACTAATGTGCGTTGATGCATATTTGAGGAGCTGGCTTCAATAAAAACATTGATTGTTGAGGCATGACTTGTACGCATATGTATATATTCTTTACACAAAGTGATTAATGATATAGAACACTTGGTACTCTACTGTACGAAAGCATAAAGCCGTCCCATGGGCCTCACACTTGATGAGGCCGTGTCGACAAAAATTACGGCATTAACGAAATTCACGATGTGTTTTACCACGGCGTTGTGGGTTGAGAAAACAAAGTCACAGCTTTGCCGCAAAGACGAAGCAATGAACGCGACAGCAACACTTTGGAAGGTCACGCGTAGAATGGCAACAGATTAAAACGTGCCCTGTGTTTCTCACGCACAAATGATGCACGAAACGTACTCACAGGCATAGATTAACGCGAATGATCTCTCAGTGGTTATTTCGCTGTGTCTAAAAATGACGCCCTTTTAGCAAACAGAGGCTGTGCAATGATTGCAGGGACCTTTGTGCGCCTAGTAACAGAGCAGAATTAGTAACTAGAAGAGAACTCTACTATGGGAGAGCACAAAGCCAAACCAAGCGCTTCACAAGTGAATGCCTAACTGATGATTTACATCAACTGATGAAGGATTAAAGGTAGTTGCACATCGGCAACTAGTAGTGGTTGCGCGACCATTTGCAGCTGGTTGCAAACAATCGCTGACGGTCGCAAACGGTCGCAAAGCGAGCTTTTTGGCTAGTCGCTTCCTGACCGATTTTTCAGTCATGAGACTTCAGTCGCAAAGCTGCCGGAATCAATTAGCGATGCCCAGTGTATTCTTTTTTCATTGTGTGCCTCATGCTGCCAGATATAAAACGAGTGCGTTCCTTTGGGTCTGTGGCACCATGGCCATCACGGAGTACTTGTCTAAGAGATGGCGAGGCGCAGCAGCTCGAGCAAAGTGTCGAATTTACGTGGTGGCATTCGCGAGAAGCTGAACACCGTCAAAAGAAAGAGAAAATGAATTGTGCATTATCTTTCTCCCGCATTCACAATCGTTTTTAGGGGCGAACATCCTTAAAGTGGCACCAGTTCGTTCCTCGTCATAGTCGTAGTGCATAACCAGTCTTACGCTTTGATCTGCAAGGTGGTGCCGGCGGAAGATTTCTCCTGTGCGTTGTTGAAGAATAAAAAATTTGCAGCGTGCATGTTAACTAAAAGCCTAATTCTCTGGTCTCTCATTCCAAGTTAGCCGCCATCGGCAGGTAAATTGAGCACTATCTGACAAGAAAGGGTTGCTAGGTCATACTCGCTGAGCGTAACCTTCTCGGTTTTAGAAAAGTTTAGCGAGCGTTTGGCCGCAGTGCCATGAATGCAGTAAACTAGTAAATACCATGAACTCGAGGTGGTTAAAGGTGGGAAGTAGACAAGAAGCGCAAGCCGTAAGAATGTGTGCGCGTGCCACCTCTTGTTTAGTCCTTGGAATGTCCACTGGATGGCGGTGCTTCTATATGCAGAATATATGATGAAAAGATGCGAGGTGGTGGTACTTGGAGAGTTGTCTAGATAGACGAACGGAAACAAAGATAGATGCTTGAAGGGACGCACGGATGGCTGCACGAACGCATCGACGCATGGACGAACGCTGGGGCGGATGCATGGATGAACGCAGGGACGGACGCAAGGATGGACGTATGGACGCACGAACAGACGAGCACATGGATGGGCGGATGAACGCACGGACAGTCACACAGACGGATACATGTACTGACGGAAGCAAGAACGAATGGACGGACGGATGCTTCGCCCCACTTTCCATCGTTCACCCCGTGGATACGCTGCCTTTTTTTTTTGCCTTCAACTTGACTTGTCACCGCCTTCAATGCAGCACGTTTGCAACGCGTTTGTGCTTCATGCCTTGGCACCGACTGAAGTCACCGCGTTCGTGACGCGTTTGTGCTGCATTGTCGGCTGTGGCAAGTCAAGGTAAATTCAAGGACCGTTTCTGAATACGTGCCACTCTTGTACGTAGAGTGGTACGTTTCTGAATACGTACCACTCTGAGAAATGCGAAGCATTTCTTAGCCAACTTCGCCGGCTTTGAGCGTATCTATCTATCTATCTATCTATCTATCTATCTATCTATCTATCTATCTATCTATCTATCTATCTATCTATCTATCTATCTATCTATCTATCTATCTATCTATCTATCTATCTATCTATCTATCTATCTGACTACATACCAAGATCATAATGCACTCGCGGCTGTTTCGCTAGCGTCACATATAACAGATTTAGTATTACTGGACATGAATGGATGACAATTATACTGGTGCAAACATGATAAACATGAGATGCGTGTCATGTAATAACATGGCTACATGCTGCACTCACGATGCGCTCCAGGCCGTTTCATTGCTTCACATGTTCCAAACTCTGTATTGCGCGACGCGAATGGATGAAATAGGTAAATAACACATACAAATACGATAATCACGATGTGCCTGTCATGTAACGTGGCTATATGTCACGCTGACTACATGCCACACTACATACCATACATGGCTACATGCTTCACACTTGCCAAATTTGGTAATACGTAGCGTCAATGGATGACGAAGGTATGTGGCAGGTGCAAACGTTATAATCATGATATGTATGTCATGTGAGAACACGACTACATGCCTCAGTCAAGGCGCCAATACAATTAGAAGTGACGCGACGCGGTGCGCGTGCTCACCGGCTTTCATGTCGACGCGTCACCGGCGTTTCGACGCCAGAGGCCGGTACTGCCATATACTTCTAGGCGCGCGCCGCACTGCGTTGCTTTAACGCATGCGCGTTTCAGCGCGTCCGGCGACCCTCCATCATGAGAAGAGGGAGACGCAGTGTTGTCTGGGTAACGCATCTGCGCGAAATGCGGCATGTCGCATTTCGAACCGGTTGCCGTCAGGCCGCGCCACCACGGACGCTCGTCGAGCTGGTCACGCCTCGCGTAAGACTGCAGAGTGCTCACGTTTTGCTAACGTAGCGGCGCTGTGGTCAGCGTGCGCACGTGTCAACGCTAGCTCCACATATATCAAATTCGGTGTTAAAGACGTAAATGAATGTTGAAAATATATGACTGGTGCAAACATGATAATCCTGACACGTGTGTCATGTAAGAAGACAGACAACTTACCACACTCATAGCGTATTCGTGGTTGTCTCGCTAGCTCCACATATACTAAATTTGGTATCACGTGACAGGAATAGATGAGGGAGGTAAACGACACATCCAAACATGATAATCATGACACGAAAGTCATGTACGGCGTCATTTACCTCCACCTCGTAACGTTGTGTTCATTTTAAAATGACATGTCAACCTTTCTCATTCGTGCTTCGCATATCATCGATTCTCACTGCATGTGAGATCTGCTAATGTTTTTTTTTTCTTTGGAGGCTTCTGTGCTGCCAGCGCTGACACCAAGGCGTAGCGCATCAGCACCATGACAATCTCTTGTTCTTCGCTTGAATTGAACTCCTTGACGCTGCTGGGAACGCTGTGGAGAACAAACTGAAACAATAAATGTGGCCCGCTCGGTTCGCTCCGGTCACTCAGCTAGCGGCCATCAGCTTATTGGTGCCGGACATCAGAGTTCTCGCTGATAACGAGATCCAGATGTGTCTTTCCGGCTTTGCGACTTCTGATCGCTCGCATGCAGCCTCTGCCGGTGTGAACAACAGTCGCTTCTCAGTCGCCAGTCGCAAATGGTCACGCGACTACTGCTAGTCGCCGGTGTGCACCGGCCTTTAGAGCACTTGGTACTATGGGAGGGCTGAAAGCTGTCCCGAACTGTTGTACTTGGTACTCTACCATGGGAGAGCTTAAAGCCGCCCCGTGTTTCGCACTTGACTCAGTCGAATGGCTATTGATGTGTTGAGAAAAAGTGTTTAACGATTTCGAGTACTTCGTACTCAACTATGGGAGAGCACTGAGCCGTCCCGCTAAAAGAATAAAACTCGACCCCCGCCCCGAGGCGTCTTCGAGCCCAACGAACAGATCTTCAGAATGCTTTAGTATACACTTAGCTTGCTTCATTATGACCCCTGTTATGTAGAGTAACCTACGGTTCCGATAGTGATATCGTAGTGTGGTTTCAGCAGAGCGTAAGAAAGAATTGTGAGCTTAAAATGAAAGAGTAGGCAAATCGCTAGATATTTAGATTAGGACAGACGAACTGTATAGCAAAACTTTCAAACTACAGACAAATATAGTTATTATGCAGTAAATAAATACAGTTTTTCTTTTGCAAAGCATATCATCCAAACTACTATTTCAAGGGCTAGTCAACAGGCTCCTAAACGCGCCGGAATAGCTCGTGCATTTTGCCTGCGCGTGACCAGCCTTCTTCAACGCGCAGTGACGTCAACTCGGCGATCGTGTGTCTGTAAGTGATTTTAATTGAAAAGAAGAGAAAAGTGAGCCCCGTAACTAACTCCCAGGGAGAGGACACCTCAACAGTAGCTCACGAGGGGGGGGGGGGAAGGAGGGATAAAGGATATGATTGAAATGTGAAGAGATAGAGAGGAAGGAGAAAGCGAGGCGCAGGGACAGCGAACAACAGAAAACGACGGAAGAGGAGATATCAAAAATGGACACGGTCGCAGGAGTCCGAGGACGGGGCACCACTCGGCGAGAGCTTTTGTCGGCGTCAGTAGATGGCGTTGGGCGAGCCCAGTCGGCCAGAGCTGCGCTGTCGTCGGAGATCGCGGGGAACAACGAGTCAGCACGAAATCCAGACAGCGACTCCGGCGATTGTCGACGTTGGCTTCATTACTGTTTGTTGAGACCTGGTTTAGACCAATCGAGTTGCTGCGTGCTACTTCACGTCGCCTATCACCATGTTGCCGCCACTGCTTGTGGAAGGTGGATGGTCAGGCGCAATTTGTTTTTATAAAATTGGCATAAATTATTTCGTGTGCATTACTGTGCGCGTACATATTTCGAAAAAAGTGTTTCATTCATTGAAAAGGCTACGCTGATCTTTAGAGACGCTGTGTACCCAACTGCGTACATCACTAGTTTTAGGGGCGAAGCCCCTTACGCCGTGCGTCATATGTCCCGTGTCGTCGTAGTCATTGTAGTCGTCGTAGCCAGTTGTGTTGCATTGCATGTCAATAAAAACGGCGTCACAGTGTATCCGCAGAATGAATCATGATGAGTGGGGTGAAGCGTCCGTCAGTCCGTCCGTCCATTCATTTATGTGTCCTTGCGTCTGTCCGTGTGCCTGACCTTCCATCCGTGCGTTCGTGCGTCCATCCATTCATCCGTCCGTTCTTCTGCTTCACCGCATTCGCTATCAATGACCTCATGGATACGCTGTAATTTTTGCTATTTGCATCAAGTAGAGCCTAAAAAGGAGCGATATATATCATACTTCTAATCAGTTCAACTGGCTGCATAATAAGTTTGTTTTATTGAACCTTGTTTTCCAGTGTACTGACACATATGATCACTTTTCTTTCCGTTTGACGAGTCGTGCAATGTGCCGCTTCCTGCATGCCATGAAACCATGTTTTGCGTCTAGAAAAAGTAGGTAACAATTTTCAATACTAGGTACGCTACTATAGAAGGCATAAAGCCATCTCGTTGGCCTTACACTTGATGAGGTCCAGTTAAGAAATAGCCGTTGCAGCACTAATGAGGCTGTACAACTACCAGGTTTTTTTTTCAATCAAGAATAGTATAACCAAAAGTCAATAGGCACTATATTTTCAGCCTCAAATTTAATTTTATATACGCTAAATTAAAGCCTCAACAACTTCTGAAAAAAAATTTTTTACAACCTAATTATGAGTTGCTCATCGTTATAACTTGTAATAAAATCCATTATTTCATATATCACTCAATAATTCTTACACAATCACGACATGTTTGTTGCAATATCATATCGATTTCTTTGAAGTAATCTTGTAGTGGTTTGAAACATAAAAGACAGTTCTCCATATGTGGCGTTTAAGATGACTAAAATGTTTTTTGTTTATATCATAGGTCTTGCGAGCTCGCCTAGAGCTTGTTCTTTATTTTATTTATGTAGTATGCCTCGCTTGACATATATATTTTTTATTGCCATAATCGCATGAACTTGCCATATGTGTTTGCAAAAAAAAAACACGAAAGAACAACACGCAAGAATATGCAATAACGACACACATAGCTGGATTTTTAACTCAGAAGCTCGTCCTCGCAAGACGAATGAGGAATGAACGTCGAGGGTAGGCCCACCTGGTGCTTCATCAGCGAGATGAAATATATCTGATTTCATGACATTACATCCCACAATAGCGTGACCTGTTTGCACCCTTTTCGAAAAGTAATAGCGGGTATTAAGAATTGAGATACACCTCTTAACATAAACTGAACGGTGTCTAGTTTAGCTGCACACTTTCTAAGAAAATATACTCACAAAGAGGCTTTTGCACTTGTTTGAAAAATCAACTTGTGCAGCTCTTTATTAAAGAACCACTACGGTAGTCTAGTGGCTAACGTACTCGGCTGCTGACCAGCATGTAACGGGGTTGAATCCAAGCTGTGGCGGCTGAATTTCGAATGGAAGTGAAATTTATGTAGGCCCGTGTGCTCACATTTCCACACGTCAAAGAATCCGAGGTTGTCGAAATTTCTAGAATCCTCCACCACGGCGTCTTTCACAATCGCATGGCGGATTTGGGACGTTATTATACAACAAATATTATTACTCAGTAAATGCGGTACACGTTAGCTGAGTTAAAAGACGAGAGGAAGCCGCTCCCATGAGCGTTTTTTTTTCAGTTGTCTTTTTTTCTTCGGGTTGGGGGAAGGCGCACAAAGCATCACGTACACGAAAATAACAATCTTGATTGACTCTAGGGTTATGGCCATATGATGGAAGAAAAATTATTTACAATAATTTGCGTTGAATATTCCAACTCACTCGCGTTCACGATGCTCGCGTTTTAAAAAGTCCTTCTCCCTCACTCACCTTCCTCCCTCACTCGTTGCGTGAAGAACTGCAGCCACCTTTCGATGAAGGCCATTGCTCTGGGCGTTGAGATTGTATTGCTGTCAGTTGCCACCGCTTAGGTAGTAAATTGTCTCGATTGCTCATTGACAGTACGCCCGAGGTCACGCATGTTCACGCCGAAAGCGGGTGCGATTTTATGTTCACAAAGTAGCCGCTCCGTGGGCCGTCACTAAAGTGAATTGCAAACGTATGTACACGTTTGTTGTTGATATTGCAGGAGTTAGGTTTGTAGGATTCAGAGAATCCCTCCAATTTACTTCTCACAGCTTAAAAATAAGGTGACTCGTGTGCAATAGAAGTGTGTTCGCTGGGCTCGGGTCGATGCGATGTGACCCCGTTTGAGGAAACTTGGGGGTCGTGCATGGAAGGCAATGCAAATTTGATAAAGTGTGACACACGGGGGTATGAGAAGGCCGTCCGTTGAGGAAAGTTGGGACTTGTTTCACTAGTAGCTGTGGTTACATCCAACATAATAAACACGAAACTGATGTGGCCCACATACTAGAGGTGTACAAAACGTGATGTTTGACATTTAATTCATCGTGAAACACTAGCGCTTGTATATCAGAAAAGAAAAAAGACCACAGGATATTTTATTTGTTCAAACGAAATAAACGCTCATGGTGTTATCCACCGCTCTGTCGTGGTCTGATTTTTTTTGTATACCCACACCATTTATTTACGATGAACACATGCCAACAAGCACAAGTTTTTACCCTTTTTTGCCTTTGAAGTTAATACGATGAAACAACGAAAACATGGACAAGGATAAACTTTTCCTAGGGTTTTTGTGGGAGCAGCGAGAAAAAAAATGTTGAAATACGGTTTTTACCCGCCGTTGTTCTCTATAATGCTCTAATAGAAGCAACAAATAAATAAGATTTTATTCGACCAGCTGCCATACTAAGCTTGGAGGCTTTTTAAGGCATCTGCGAAGCACGAGGGCGCAGGCCCTACACAAGACCAGGGCTGCTTGCATTTTGGTGGGTGTGACATGCTGTAACACAGGTTCATTTCAACGTTAGGGCAAGTCTAATAGTCCTGAGTAGTCGAAAAAAATTCGGAGTCTGTGCGGATGGCATGAGTAATTATCCTACCCAGGTTCGGGCATGTAAGACAATTTAATTTGCTTCTCTTAATTTGAAAGTGCGTTATGCAGGGGTCCACCATGACTCCCGTGACATATTTCCGTCGCGGATGTGACGTATTAAAATATACATGGTGGTTTTAGGCAACAAAGTTTTTTTGTTAAATATAAATTTAGGCAGTTCTCGTCTTCGCAGCCAATTTCTAAGTCGAGGCGGAAAGAATTTACAAGTTGCTAAATTCCTTAGGTGTGAATAACTGATAAAATGATGAAATTGATAAATAACTTTTTTAGTATCAACTTTAGGGTCTTTGTTGAAATCAAGAAGTTTTTCTGCATCGCAAATTATGGGGAGCCCAGTTATTATAAACTATTAATATCACTGTCAATATTATCTGGAATAGCGCAAGCGAAAACCGTTATATGATTGTGAGTCATGTCGTGAATCAGAACTTCATAAATTTCGACCACCTGGTGTTACCCAACGTGCGCCTAAAGTTAAGTACACGGTTTCCCAGCATATTACCTCCACGAAAATGTGACCTAAGCGACCGGGATCGAACATGCGTACGTGAGGTCAGCAGCCGAGCACTGTAGCCACTGCACGGATACGGCTGCTGTGCCGTCTCACACAACCACGTAGCTTGATCTATGGCATCTTACAGGATCATCATGCCTACAAGTGGCTCAGCACAGACTACACCGACTCAGTGACTGTATAGACTCGGCACACACTAAAGTTGTATTCCTACTATAATTTAAGTTCTCGTATTGTGCAAGCAAAGTGAACACAGATGTGCGCGCTGCTGAAATAGTCATACAGAAGTATTCTTCCTACATGGCTGTAATTCATGTTCATAATTTCTAACAATGTACATCCACTGATTTCATAAGGTGTTATTTTAATGAAAGATACTGTTCAGTAAAAAAATAAGGCAACATTTTTGAAAGTAAAGCTGCACAGCTTCACCAACCGCATATTTGAAAATTTCTGCGCCCTAAATTTCACGGGCAACAGGCTCTACTAAATCGCAAGGTCTGCCGTGTGCCGCACCTTAAAATGTACTCGGCTGCTGAGCCGCAGGTCGCGGGATCAAATACTGGCGGCAGCGGCTGCCTTTTCGATGGTGGCAAAAATGCGTGGGCTCGTGTGCTCAAATTTGGGTACACGTTGAAGAAGCGCAGGCAGTCGATATCCGTTTTGGTGCTGGGAGTAAAAGGGCTTAGGCAACGCGGACTGGCGCTGTGAGTAAACGATCACTTAAACAACGCTGATGAACTGCATGTCTCTACTTTCCCGGTGCAACAGATACGTAACAAAAGTAATGCCATCCAAAATAGGCACGCCTCAACAATATAAGCTTTCGCTCTTGTGCACATTCGATTTATATAGATATATATATCTATATATACGGAGTATGAAACCATCTTGAAAAACTTTCTCCTCTTTTATCTAGATATAAAATAAAATTGGCATCTAGTCTCTTTGCGTGATATAGCTGCAAGTTCGATAAGCTAGCGCAACTTTTTGATTCTGGTGCCAAGTTCAATAGGGGGCTGTTTGCGTCTCGAGTTCGTGCAAAGGATCGTCAGGAATGACATGTTGCATAGTTGAGGGGTATTACGCTTAAGACTGGGTGAATGGTACTGTTATGCACAGGGCTAGCAGTATTGTAGTAATAAGGTTCACGATCGTGTTCACGATCTAGAACCTCGTCGCGATTTTAATGTGGCCTGTTCTGCAAGGGTCAGCTTTTCGTAGGATTCATCTAATTGTCAACCGAACCGTCGTTATTTCTTGAGCGTGGAGTAGTAAGATAATTTTATTGTTACTTGATGTTCCCCTCACAACAGCACCTTGCTTATATTAGACCCTGTTTGGTCAGTAAGTGAAAGCTTCGCACATTTCGATGTGATGGAATTGAAAGCTCAGCGTGAAGAAACTGCCAATATGGCTGCGTATTTGCATCTACGAAACCTGCTTCACACGCATCAAACACTTGAAAGAAGTTTTCAGTGAGTTCTCCCTCAATCCTGCTTGTTTTTCGTGTATGAAAGGTGCAAGCAAATGGACGCATGCATCAACGCATTCTTCGTAGTGGTCGGTGTCGGGAAAACTTTTTTATGCTCATCTACTGGAAAAAAAAATCGAATCAAACCGTTTGTCGCAGAATCTCTGCTTTACTTTGGAAAACGTGACTCTTGCTTTTGCGTTTTTGAGTGCTTTCTACCAAGCTTGTATTCTTGAAACTGACATACTGTAAACATTTGGGATGAAAAGGGAGAAGAAGAGCAATATCTCGTTCAGTTTTCAATGATGCAAGTTAAATCACTGCAGGAGGTGACGCGACGCCAATACAATAAAGCTCGCCCTTTTGTTTAAGCAACTATTTTGGTGTTTCCTACTGTCTTTGCAGAAGCATTACGTACATTGCGAATACTATTGTCCCCATCAAACGTGGCGAGTAAGATTACCAACCTAAAACGAAAATTTTATTATTAATTTGTTTCACATGGGAGTAAATTAATATGGTTACTGTGCAGGAAAAGGACTCAGATAATTGTTGATTTCTGGGAATGAGGACATCGCTTGACCGTATGCTCTTGCTTCGCGAGTTTGTTCTCTTTTTTTATATCAGTGTTTAGTTTCCGTTGACAACTCCCACTCCTTGGCAATGTAGCACGGCGTTTCACGTACTTTTATGTATGACCAAAAGGGTGTTGATATTACAATGATGACATTTCAGCCGCTAGTACAAGATAAAGAAAAAAACTTGCTTATGCAGACCTAAGGTATCACCTTTGTTAGGTGGAGCCCTTTGCTCAGAGCCTCAACGGCTAGTGCCACATTATAATACGGGCCCCTAAATGGCAATAGATGACTGAATTATTCCTGCTGTGCTCAGATGCAAACAAAAAGCAAGATCAGCTGGGATGAAATTACCATGTTCGAAAGAAGATGTTCACTCAGTATTGATAGTCAGTGGTGTATTTGTCCTCTTCTTGGTGCTAACGCCGAGTACATTGAGCGCACAGTTACAGCATATGAATGTATCTGGCATCGACGGCTGAAAAGTGCTGTTGCAGTGCTGGTTCAGAGTGAAGTGAGTTGAGAACCTCACCCACTATTCACGCTAATATTCGTCAAGTGTTACAGTGCCTCCAGGTTGCTTCATATGCCACCAATTGAATAAAAACAAAGCCTTATCTTGCGTTGCCGAAATGCTTGTGGTTACATTCGATTGAGCTCACAAGACGAATGGGTCTATATATACAGCACGGATCTTTGTTAAACAGAATCAAATACTCATACTTGAAAAAAAGTGAACATAAACTAGTGATTTTGTTTTGCGACGTGTCATCTATATGGTGCAGGTACATATCAAGTGGCCAAAAAATTTTCAGACACAGTTTTTTTATAATTTTTAAGGAACTAAGATTGATAGCACGCAACGCTTTGCCGGGAGCCCCTAAAGCTCTCCTTCCTTTCTTTCCATACGTGTCCTTGGTATTCACTTCACTGTACTTCTTGGGGTAACATTGCGAAATAAGTACAAAGAGACACCAGTAGAAAAGTAACATGACCAGCATATTTCAACATGCAGCCAAGATCGTCGGACAATCCAGTTGAACAAGTAGTGAGCACGTGCTGAAGCAGACAAACCAACAACGAATGAAAGCTGAGGCTGCTGAGCACATTTGATGAGCCGCCGTCTCATGATTTTTCTTTGGAAGTGACGTGGCTGCATATGTCAATTGCAGTTGCCAAACAAGAAATATTTTAGGAGTTATCACTGTTACAACGGCACTCTTAGAAGAAAAATAAGGTAAGCTGAAGTAGCGAAAAAAAAATAGTCAACCAAGTTCGGTGCCACACGTCTATAACCAACGTTTGTTCTCACATACGAGCATTGCGCAAGAGGTGTGTAGTATTGAGTGGAAAAGAAGTGGTCGCATATAAGTCAAGCCTGACGCAATCATACGCGTATCAAAGCAATCTCGGGGGCCGCAACTTCCCTGCTCTTACTGCCAATCTCATTTCGTGGAAGCGAATCATAAATGCCAGCCTCGTTTAAAGAGTAAGAGTTGGCACTTCCGATTTCAAAGCTCTTTTTTCGAGGATGTCGCAAGCCCTCTTCGAAAGCCGCCCAACACAAGACAATTCATTACTACCCGTCCGTGTTTTTCGACGCTTTTTCTTAAGGAAACTGCATAGTTTCCTTTTTCTTTTCTTTTCAGAAAACTTGGGCGGGATGGGGGGGGGGGGGGGGTTCTGCACTGTAGTTTGTAAATGCGGTGTAGGAAAGTTTCTTGGCGTGAGCAAGTGCTACTTCCACCCAGACGCTTTCTTAGGCCTTTTTGGTTACGCATCTTCCTCAGTGTATTGGAAAAAAATAAGACAGGCTAGACATTGGATTGAAGGATGCTTTGGCAAACGTAATTCTTCAACTCGTCATCTGAGTACACCATGAGGAATGTGCTCCATAAGTTGTGACATTGAAGATGGTTCCTCGATTATTGATAATAATTGCGGGCGTTTAACGTGAGATAACCACGATATAGTTATGGGAGATGCCCTAGTGGATGCCACCGGATATTTTGATACCCTGGGGTTCAATAACGTGCACCTAAATAGTGCCTTGTTTTCGACGGAAACGAAAATGCCTATTTTCGGTTCCACCAAAAATACTGGGATTTGACTGCACAAAGTGCTGGTGAGCATTGGAGCGCCAAAACCACTAGAAGTAAGTGGGAGTGAGCCTTAATAACCTCTCCACTCAAGCGTTTCTTACAGATGATTAATGAGCGAAGCTGAATCATGTGGCTCCAGTGTTTACCACGGGCTGTTACCTATCGAAGTGCGTTTTATGGTTGTCTATTTTGATTCTCCGATCACGGTTTAAGAAAAGCGCCTTTGGTGACGTTAGCTTCAAGATATTAAGCTCTCCTAAGTACATGTAAAAGGTAGGTTCTCATGATAAGATTGGTATGATCCCGAACTATATGTGCTGAAAAAAAAACATTAGTAGAACATACCGGAAGTGTGGATAAGCTTCGAGGTAGCTTACGCTAGTACTTAGGGCACGAGTATAAGGCATCGAGAGCTTTCGTCTTGATACTTGTACAGTTATGAATTATGTGCGAAGCCGGACAAACTATGGGTCATGGCCATGGTCATGACGTAGCAGCATCTGCGCCACTGCCACCACTATTTCAGATGTGAAGCATGTTGTGGTCAGGCCTTTGTCTGTTCTTCCTTCCCGTGGCGTCCACACCCTACTGCGCATGCGCATCTCCCTCTCTGTCTCTCCATTTCTACGCTTCTCCAGTCTCCCGAGTTGGCGGCGAAGGTAACGAAACGCTTCCTGAGTAGTGCGGTGTTCGAACCTTCATTGCGCAAGCACATTCCCACCCCTCTCTGCTCTTCTACGCTACCCCCTCTCTCTCGAGTCGGTGGCGAAGGTGATGAAACGCTTCCTCGCGCACGATCACTTCACAGCCATTGAAAGTCGGTATCTCGGCGTTTCACGTTTCCCTGAGACAGAGCACGTGTGGTTTTAGCACGGGATCACGCTCAATGTCTCGACGTCGTTGAGATACTGGCTGTTTGGCATTGCTAGTCATGATCGCCGGCATCGTTCGCGGCAGCGGTCACCGGCATTAAGCGATGGTTACCGACAGCGTTAGTCCGGTGGAGGCTCTGCATGTTGGTGCACCAGCTTAAGGCGACGTGGACCAGCTTCTGTGGTTGCTGATTACCATCTACCTGCTGCTTTACTTGCACACGTGGTTCTCTTTAGTGGGAGACGGCGTAATTTTTTAACGCGATAGCGTTAGAAAGCTCGTGTCGCAGGAATTTCACCGTCGGCGTCAGCACCGTTGGGCTTGAGCGAAAAATCATCCATGAGCGAAAAATCAAGAAAAAAACAAATGAAATAAAGAATTAAAATTTCGGTCCTATTGAGGATCAAATCTGGGCGGCTTGTGCGGCAAGCAGGTGTTCCACCACAAGGCCCACATGCTACTTGCAGCTAATTCGGGAAAATACACTACATAAATTCCGTGTAGGGAAAGGAGTCTGCTTAACGCATTTTGTTCGGCAGCTGTCACGACGTAAACGAGCCTATTCAGTGATTTGTAGGCGCATTTGGGAGGCCATCAAACTACGTCGAAAAAAGCCAGGAGAGTGCAGCCATCGCCGCTAAAAGCACGCAGGAACTTTCAAGCAGCTCTAAAAATAGAAAACTATATCCACCTATAGCGCAAAACATATCATGCCTTCCAGAGGCGTTGATCAAGCAAACAGCAAACGCTGGATAATGTGCTGCCATCTGTGAGGCATTGTGAAACTTTTTATGGCGAGCGCGCAGCGTATATCTTGGAGGCCATGCGATTCTTGCTTTAGATAAAAAACCTGTATGTACAGTCGAGTGCATAATTTTAGACACAACGGGAGCGCGTGCCGAGGCGTGTCGCTGCGCCTTCTGGCGGCTGCACGGCTCTGTCCGGGAGCGCGTACTGCGCACGCTCGTCACCCGGCAGCCGGCCCTTTCGCTCGTTTCAACGGTGCGCATCTCGAAACGATGCGGACGGTGCAAGGTGTCACTTCTGTAGTCGCTGTCAGGACAATGAAAAAAGACGAGCGCTAATGTGACGACCACTGATCTCCACTAGAGTTGCTGGATGGCGCTTCGCCGCTGTCGCGGCCTGGCGCGCGCACGGCCACCGGAAGTTCAATGGCTCGTCCCGGAAGGTGAGCGTCTGCTACGCTTCTCAACCGCCGATCAGCGTTCCCATTGACGCATTTTGCATTTTGTTCTCACTTAATTGCATTTTGGTGATACACATCGCGTTCAGATCACAACTTATGCTATACCGAAACATGCGACGTTAATATGAAGCAGTTTATAATTGCGAAGGAGAACGAAAATGTCACATAGGTATCGGTTCGAGAGGAGACGACGCAGCTCGAACGGGATTTATGCTGGCGAGTGGACTTTATGATTTGTGTTAGGATGCACGTCTTACAATAAATTAACAGTCATGAAGGGGCTTGTATTAGTCGAAAACAATAAATCAACAGCCGTGAAAGGCCTTGGATTATCGGAAAATCAACTAGCTAAGCGGGTTCGATAACAACGCGGAGGAAGCTGCCTGAAACAGAATAACCGATTTGATGTTTGCTACATGCCGGCCAAAAAAAAAAAAAAAATCCTGAAATGGCTGTGCGCAGCTTTCTCCTGTTTTACCTTTGAAGGTTAGTACATCGATCGGAACCCTTTACAATATGAATTTAAGCATATGTGTGTAACCAGCAGGTCAAAGTAAATTCTTTTAAAACGCGCTTTCTCATCATTGCCTGAAAAAAGGTATCGCCCTTTCTCTTGAAGGAAAATTTCTAGCTTATGAACACATTTATTGCTAGTTTTCAAGGACACCCACTCATTGCGCACACGCAGTGCCTAATACAAACTGGTCTATCCAGATTTAGATTTGCCTAGTGGTTACGGCTTCAATTGGACATTTTAGTGTAACCCTTAAAGGATGATAAAGGAGGACGCGTGGAACTGCTTCATTCGAATTGAGAGGCCTGCAATTGTACGAAAAACTCATTTACTCAGAACGTTTGTGCACGTGTCCTTGTTACTGACAATGCAGTGCCTGGAGATGGTTGGCAATAGTGCATGCATGTTAATATTTAAGTATGCTTCCTGCCTCGCCATTGAAAACAAAACAGGCATACATGTACAAAGATGGATTTCACGTGTTTATTGTACTCGAAGCACTTAAGAACTGCCACGTCACGTCACTTCACTGGTGACTGAAAATAATCAACTCTGCAAGTCGCTTGAAGCACTTAAGAACTGCCATGTCACGTCACTTCACTGGTGACTGAAAATAATCAACTCTTCAAGTCGCTTGAAGCACTTAAGAACTGCCACGTCACGTCACTTCACTGGTGACTGAAAATAATCAACTCTGCAAGTCGCTTGAAGCACTTAAGAACTGACACGTCACGTCACTTCACTAGTGACTGAAAATAATCAACTCTGCAAGTCGCTTGAAGCACTTAAGAACTGACACGTCACGTCACTTCACTGGTGACTGAAAATAATCAACTCTGCAAGTCGCTTGAAGCACTTAAGAACTGCCATGTCACGTCACTTCACTGGTGACTGAAAATAATCAACTCTTCAAGTCGCTTGAAGCACTTAAGAACTGCCACGTCACGTCACTTCACTGGTGACTGAAAATAATCAACTCTGCAAGTCGCTTGAAGCACTTAAGAACTGACACGTCACGTCACTTCACTAGTGACTGAAAATAATCAACTCTGCAAGTCGCTTGAAGCACTTAAGAACTGACACGTCACGTCACTTCACTGGTGACTGAAAATAATCAACTCTGCAAGTCGCTTGAAGCACTTAAGAAATGCCACGTCACGTCACTTCACTGGTGACTGAAAATAATCAACTTTGCAAGTCGCTTGCGGATGCTTGGTCCTGTTATCTTTGCAGTAGCTTGCTTCGCGGCATGGTGCATCCTGATCTTCACGTAGCAGCCGATGACACATTTAACAAGACGCACAAAGTGGTTGGAGTCAACTGCTGATTCGAACATATGGCCATGCAGTTCCGGATAGAGCTTGTTCGTGCTCAGCACTCCCGAAAGTTTTGCCATAACCTTGGCTGTCACAGTGTCAGCTGCATTCTTTTTTGGAATGCCTCCGTCGTGAACCTTCTCCTGCAGTCGAACAGCTTTTTCAGTCAGCTGACAGATGTACGTTGTCGATGATGACGGCTTGGAAAGACCTCCACGGTTTTTTCTGTTCAGAAGTGCCGAACCACATGTCTCGGCAATGGTGGCCGAGTAGCATACTGCGCAAGGTATTTTACGTTTGACCATTCGGCAAACAAACCCTGCGATGTAACCAACAACGTTTCCAAGGTACGGAGACAGTGCAGGGAGATCCTGAACTATGACATCCAGCTCGCTCTCGTCGGGTAGGTCTATGCCTTGCATGAGGTCTTGTGTGCCGCTTTGCTTTGTTGTAGCCATGTCGAGCTCATCGTTGGAGCAAAACTGACTGCTCACGTACAGTATGCGCGTATTGTCAAGAAACTCACACTTCCCTCGCCCACCCTTCACCTGGTTGTGTGTGACAAGTCGCTTGTGTGCCGCCACAAATTGTGAGACTGTGGGATTGTTATTCCAGCCCCATTTAGAACGCACAGTGGCAAAGAACAGTTCAATGTGGTCTTGTGAAAGCTTGTAAGTAAGAAAGTAACGGAGTGGAGCATTGTCCGAGAGGAGGAGCGCGGATGCCAGACCGATGACACTTTCAATGGTCACCAGAAATTCTAGAAATGGAGTTCTTCTGGGCGTCCTGAAAATGGGAACACCTGATCCGTCAGTCAGCCCCCGAATGTACTCCTTGACTTCTTCGAAGAAGTTAATCCAGGTTCCCTTGTTGCTAGGTCGGAGCGGCGCTTTGAAACCATTGGCCACTGGGTTGCGTGAATTGAGGAAATCAAACAGTTTATCGAACATTCGAATAAATTTCACAGTTCCTTCTGAATTTTTGAACTGTGGGAGTTGCAAGTCTTCACGACAAAAATCTATGGCGTCAGCCACACTAGTGCTCAAAGTCTGGACAGCAAGGTTGACTTTCATCTTCTGTTTCTGCCACTGAATGTGTGCAGCACGTAGTTTTGTTGCTGCATGCAGGCCTTCTTTTTCTTGAAGTTCTTGTAGCTGGACAATGTAGTCCCAGCTCACCGATGCGCCTGATGCATCCCTGAGGCACCCAAGAGCAGAAAGAGCATTTCTAACTAACTTGACCATGTGACATGCGTCTAAAAGGCAGTACACCTTTTCTTGTGTTACAGGGTGAGGGAATGATGTTGACATCGCTGATGCATCTTCAACGGAAGCCCCCAGGTCTTTGAACATTGTAAAGTTACAACGGAGACCATCACATGTCAATGATGTCACGTGCACTCCTGTCTCATGCAACTTTGTCAGACAGAGCTTCACAATGTTCGCACGCTCTTTTCTTGAAAGACCGTTGATCAAAAAATAGCCACATAGTACCTTCCAGTGGGAGTCCAGAGATACGAGCCTGAAAACAAGGGCTTCAGACGCAACTGCGTTACTGTCATCGTCCACTTCATTGCCAATATCCACGTAGCCTCGAAAATTTTTGCCGTCCCATTCAAGGTGCTTTCTAATGGCCATTTCATCAACAACAAGGTTGCAGAGAAGCTGTTTGTTGTTCTTCTTAGCCTCATTGGCTTTTGCTCGGATGGCGTTGATTGCTTCGCTTGTGAATCCAGGTTCTCCGTTAATGGAGCTATACCATTTAGTTATAGTCGATGGATGTGGCAAAGAACATTGAAATGTCTCTCTGACATAGTTATATGCCTTTGTCGAGTAAAACTGTAGCGTGAGTGCAAATGCACGCAGTGCAGGAGAGCGTAGTACAAAAAAAGGCAATTTGCATGGGCTGAGTTCTCTTGCACCGTGGTTGGAGTGTTGTCATTTGGCTGTTCCACTGGGGTCACATCCACAATGGCAATTCTCTGCTTAGGCGGCTTTCTCTCAGCAGCCCTCTGAAACAGCCGTGTTTAATTCACAGCTATGCTTATTTATTACTGCGAGTGCAAAATGCTGTAAGTAAAAAAATATGCTGGCGTCAAGCATATTATAGCAGTCTAGCAGTTTCCGAATTATACCACTAGCATCTTAGACAGCTATCATAGCACCACTGAGAAATATAACGCAGATAGGAGCATTTCAGAAATTGGAAGAAAAAATTGGGCACTTAAAATTCAAGACCTCGCGCTTTGTAACGTAATGGACATGTTTTTCCAATTCCGTTTCATTGCTTACAGTACATGGTTTTCAGAGTAAGTCTGCCAAACAATTCCTCAACCACAGCTTCTCACAGCTACATGTAGATTTTATTGTGCTCTGAGCTAATTTGTAGGGCGTCATTTTTAAAGGGACTCAGCAGATGAACTACGAAATAAGGTAGCCCCATTCAGGCGATTTCAGTGTCTAATAAACGTAGCATCAACTGTAGGGGTAGTTTTACGAACGCTAAACGAGCGAACTGCGATGGCCGAACAAAATGCTTTTTTTTTCCGGGCCGCTATACCAAAATGCCGAGATGTCGTACTATACTTTTTCCAGGTGCTTCGGGACAGAAAACAAGGTGGGCACGGCGTCAGGCTGTAGCCGAGTTCGTGCGCCCGTTCTGTCAAAACAGTTGTCAGTAAAGTGGTCACTGCAGAGTCTGCTACCTGGGGATGGAGTCCATTTGTCCCTTCTTAAGTTTACCACCCAACGCCGGTATAAATCCGGCTTAGAGCGTGGGAACCTGCGTAACAAGAGCCACAGCTTAACAACGACACTGATATGACGTTTGCGTTTCGCTGCGTATCACGCACGTCGCACAGAATATTGTAATACTTACAAGTGGAACGTCTTCCCAGACGACTTCTCTGGTCTGCTGGTGCAGTTGACGGCGCAACAAGCAGGCATTTTTAGCGGAATGCGCGCGAAACCAGCCCATACGTAGCACGCGCTATGCTGGAACGGCGGTCATTTGTCCGACTTCCGGGACGAGCGCTCGAACTTCCGGCGGCCGCACGCCGGAGAGCTCGAAGCGCCATCCAGCACCCTAGTGGAGATCAGTGGTGACGACAGCACATCATTTGCGAGTTTCGGCGTGCTGCACATAGTGCACTTTACTCTTAGGCTATCTGCGGCGTGATCACATTTTGAATGTAGAGTTAGGCAATCAATAAGCTCAGCCAGCAGTGTTGCCTTTTGCGCTCTCATTCGCCGAACTAACGCACATAGTAATACTCGGTCCAAATATCATGTGTCTATGAACATGCATGAAACCACCAAACGTCCAACAGCTGCAGGAAAAAGCTGAGAAAGAAAGGTGAAAACAAATTCGGTTTATTAAGGATAAATCCTTTATTAAGGCTGCTGCGGTGGCGCAGTGGTTTCGATGCTCGGCTGCTGACCCGAAAGACGCATCTTCAAGTCTAGTCACATATGCCGTATTTCGATAGAGGGGAGATACTTGAAACTAGTATACTGAGTGGACGTTAAAGAACCCCGAATGAGCAAACATTCCCAAGACGTTACTTTGGTGAAGCTCTAGGTCATATATATATATATATATATATATATATATATATATATATATATATATATATATAATAAAGTTATTTCTCTCTATGTCGTGGTTCTGTCACGTCGAGAGCCCACACTTATTATTGGTAGGAGTCGAGCCTCGACTCAAGAGTTTTTAGGATTCGAATTTCAGATAGTTATGTGACGTCTTCTACTGCTCGAACCGTAAACCCCGATTGAAGTGAACCCATTTATTCGATGCATTATAGTAGATTGAGACAAGTAAGCGTGAATTAACGCGGATTGAGACGTGCAAGAGATGTCATAGGCATTCACTTTCGAGTTTTTTCATATTTGGGGGTATCTGGGAATGTTTTCTTTTTTCGGAAACCAGAGAAAATCACGAAGGTTGAAAGGGGCGTCACCACTTTCAGTACTTCAATCGAACTCTACCCAAGACATATGTCACAAAACGATCGCTAAAACGGGCGCGCCGCCAAATTCTTGCCATAACGGGCGGGAGAAACGCCGCGAGGTCAAAAGAAAAAAAAAGAAAGCAAACGTCCAAGGCTCCCCGGGCGCGCGCTCTCCCCGCAGAAGCGTGGCTTCATCGACGAACCTCCTCACCCCACAACGGCGGCCGAGCAAGCCCGCGATTTTTCTAGAACGAAGGAGGCGTGGCCACGCCGAGATGAGTCATCCGACGCGGAGGGCAGTCGAACCGTCTCGCACCTCTCCCCAGCCTTCGTTGCGCATCGCGCCGACGAAATGAGGAGAACTTTCTGGAAGGCGGCGCGGAAGGTATTTAATCGAGCAGCCGAGACGAGAAAGCAGGAGGAGACGGAAGTTAACGCCAGAGCGCGTAGGGATTCCGCCGTGTAGTCGGCGAAGGTTTTGGTCCGTAGGGACGAAGCCGGAGATAAAGAGGATTTCCACCTGAGGGGTGAAGGCTCGGGCTACAGGCAAGAGCGTGTGTTTACCGCTATCGAGCGAAGACCCGTGGCAACAGCTGCGGGTGTGAAGCCGACGTGTTCCGGCGA